>NC_140619.1:1636794-1779294 GCF_057382275.1 Copadichromis virginalis
GTCTGTAAAGAGTCAACAACTAGTTAAATTTAAGAAAGTACAACTCAGCAGTATTTTGTAGGGTAATAATCGAATAGTCTAATAATAAAATCTTGTTAATGATAAAATAACGTTTACATTCAAAACTGAAAACAGAGCTTTGAAAATGTTTAATTACATTTTCATTAAATTTTGCTTTGCAAAATCACATTTATGTTTAAGCCTAATCTTGAAAGTAGAGATAGTGTCTGTCTCCTGAATCCAAACTGGAAGCTGGTTCCACAGAAGAGGGGCCTGAAAACTGAAGGCTCTGCCTCCCATTCTACTTTTAAATACTCTAGGAACAACAAGTAGGCCTGCAGAGCGAGAGCGAAGTGCTCTAATAGGGTGATATGGTACTACAAGGTCATTGAGATAAGATGGGGCCTGATTATTTAAGACCTTGTATGTGAGGAGCAGGATTTTAATTCTGGATTTATGGCTGTCAGCCGTTCCAGGGTGTACCCCACCTCTTGCTCTATGGTAGCTGTGATAGGCTCTGGCCCCCCTGTGACCCTCATAAGGATGAGTGGTACACAATGAATGGATGGACGGATTTAACAGGGAGCCAATGAAGAGAAGCCAGTATAGAAGAAATACGCATTTTTGGATTAACTGAAGGCTTTTCAGGGAGTTTTTAGAACTACCTGATAATAATGAATTACAGAAGTCTAGCCTAAAAATAATAATTAAAAAACGTTTTGTTCAAATAAACTGCTTATTAAAAAGTTTCTTCTTCTGCTTTTTCCTACTTGGCACATAAACCATTGCAATGTTGTCGCCTCTTTTTTTGTTTCCCTGAGTTGCTTCTTCGCCTTCTGCAACTCATCATCTTAATCTTACAGAGTTCTCTGTAAAGAATACGCTCAGACCAGTATTCATATGTTGCAGCTGTGTACTGACAGCACTAGCTCGATGGTGAGTCTTCCCACTGGACTGGAAGAAAGATATCACTCATTTCCCTTTGGCTCCGTGAAATTAAAATATGGCCAAAATAAGAGCCAAATGAAACGTGTTTTTTAAGATTACTCTTTAAAAGGTTCAGAATGCTATAAGATGAAACATTAAAATAAACTGACTCCAGCTACAGTAGCAAATCAAAGCAACAAAGTAACTGATGCTACTGATGTGAACACAGTTTGTGCAATCCTTCCATCTGCCTCAGGCCCACAGCCATCACAGCAGGCCTCGCTGGACAACACTATTTACACAAAGCAGCCCTTATTACTGTACTGTGTGTGTGTGTGTGTGTGTTAGAGAGAGATGACTGTTGACATTAAGCAGCCTCCATCCTGGGTGGCTCTGCACCCCCGACCCCTGCTCCCCCAGATGGCTACAGTTAGTTCAGGCGGCCAAGTTGGGACAGCATGTTACACATATGGTAAGCAGAAAGTGTGTGTGTGTGTGTGTGTGTGTGTGTGTGTGTGTGTGTGTGTGTGTGTGTGTGTGTGTGTGTGTGTGTGTTTTCTTTTAAGTGGGGAGGAGGGGTGGAAATGATAAAATCAGTGCTGTAAGCAACAACTGCTGTGGTCATCTCTCACTGTGGACCTTCCACAGCCACCACAGTTTCAGAGCCCGTCCTGATTTTCAGACGGCAGCTGAGGAAGCGTTCAAAGATACGTATCGTATGTGTCCCTCACACAGGTGATCACACTTTTAAAGTTATTGCACCCAAACTGTGGAGCAGTCTTTACAGGGCAGTGTTTCCTTGTATGTTTCCCATCATTTTTGGCCATATATGCATGCGTGTGCATGCGTTGGAGTGAATGTCTGACTGCATGACTGATTATGTGTCTGTATGTTTGAACAACGTGTGCCTTTTATTTGAACTATGAAGCACTTTGTAACTGTGTGTTTTGAAAATTGCTATATAAATGAAGTTATTCCTGCTGTTATCATTAGCATTAGTACTCGTGTTATAAATACTTTGCAGCATCCTCCAGTTTTTATTGACCAGTCAGAGCCAAAAAAATCAAAAATCAACAAAGTCTGAAGAATGAAATATGGCACTATAATTATTGTAGAAATTTGCAAATGTTCAGTCAACTTGTTTATTTTATAAAGTATTTCTTTCTGATAATCTGAACAATATAAATGTAAATTTAGCTTTTCAAAAACACTGAAACTGGTTATTTCAGGAAAACTGATTTAACTATAAGAGTTAAGAATTATTACGAAAGAAAGGAAGAAAAACATGTCACACAGATTGTATGACATGTTTCAAAATGCTTAATTGTAACTGTGAGTTTCACAGTAAGCCTGCTGGGCCTACAGGGTGGACCCACGTCTGTTATTAACACAGATGTTAAAACATTAACACAAAATGTTTAATGCATTATTTTTCTGCTTCAAATGCTTAAAAAAATCAAAACCACATTTTAAAAAGAATTATTAATGCAGAAAAGAGAATGGTTGAATTTTTATCAGCAGTAATTATTACGATTATTAAAATTATGTGAGTGTAGAAAAGGAAACAAAGTTAAAAATGTCAGATTTCCATCAGCCAGCCTGTGGACAGCAAACACAGGTTTCGCTTAGACAATTATACCAGCATTTATTTATTGAGTGTTTATGCTACTTTATAATGCTATATGTTGGTCTCATCAGACAGACGTCCCATGTGCACCTACAGGAGGGCGGACCTATGTCTCCGTGAAGGTTCTCAGTCATCCAGGTCGTCGTGGTCTAAGGAGCTTGGAAAGAAAAGCGTCTGGACTTCTTTAAGTTTCCTTGAAGACGTTTCATCCAAGAAGCTTCTTCAGTTCTAAGAGCAACTGGTGGCGAGTCCCAGATTTAAGGTCTATTGGAGTGTCCCCAAGAGGGGCCTGGACCCCTTATTGTTCCTCTACCTAATCCCACGAGCCAAGGTGTGAAAGTGGGTGTAGGTCACAATCAGAATGTACTAGCAGATTTTATAAACCATCTCCCTTTCACCCCAAGATGCAGACAAAGCAGATGTGTTCCCAAGAGTTTGCGCCTCGGATCCATGGTTAGGCGACACAGAGCAGAGTTGATTCTATGGAGAGCACAAAAGCTCTAAGTGTCAGCTTCTAAGTGAAATAGGTCCAGATGATTTTCTCTCCGAGCACTTATCCTGGAGCCCCACCTGGGGGTGGACGATGCAGTGATACATGTGCTGCAGACAGCGTGTTCCTCGACCCAACACCACAGTTCAGATAATGTTCTTGGACTTCTCTAGCGCCTTTAACTCGATCCTGAGGGAGAAGTCGGAGTCCATGCAGGTGGAGGCTCCACTGGTCCAGTGGATCTACCTGACAGGCAGACCACAGTTTGTGAGACTGCAGAGCTGTGTGTCAGAGAGTCTGAACAGCAACATAGGAGCACCCAGGGAACTGTGCTGTCCCCTCTCCTCTTCACCATCCATACGGACGACTTCAAGCACATCACAGAAACTCCTCCAGGAATCCTCTGATGACACGGCCATTATTGGAAGTGTGGACACGGGAAGAGGAGTACAGAGGACGGACTGATCTCTTTATGAGGTGGTGTGAGGTGAACCACCTGCAGAAACAGATCCCCACCTTCTCCTGTCTGCATTAGTGGGACTGATGTGGAAATAGTCACATCCTACAAGTATCTGGGAGATCAACTGGATCACAAGCTGGAGTGGTCTGCCGACACGGACGCTGCCTCCACAAAGGCTCTGAGCCGGCTTTACTTTCTACGAAGGCTCAGATCCTTCAGTGTCTGCAGCAGCTGCTCCATATGTTCTATCAGCCTGTTGTTGGCAGCACCATCGTCTTTGCTGTGGCGTGCTGGGGTGCAGGCGTCAAAGCAAAGGACGCAAACAGACTGACCATCAGGAGGGCCGAGGCTGTTGTTGGCATGAAGCTCTCCACCCTGGAGGAGGTGATCAGTGACAGACTGCTGGTAATCATGGACAATGACTCGCACCCTCCATAACACACTGGACAATCTGAAGAGCAGTTTCAGCAACAGGTTCCTACAACCAGGCTGTCTGAGGGAGCGTTACAGGAGCTTGTTGCTTCTGCTGCTGTCAGACTCTTTAATTCATCCACTGAGGTCAGATCCACACATGTGGAACAGAACTGAACACATCTCAGTGCACCCTGTCACTTTGTAAATGGTAAATGGCCTGTATTTATATAGCGCTTTACTAGTCCCTAAGGACCCCAAAGCGCTTTACACATCCAGTCATCCACCCATATTCACACACTGGTGATGGCAGCTACATTGTAGATGCCCTGGGGCGCACTGAGGCGAGGCTGTCGGACACTGGCGCCACCACCAGTAGGCAACAGGTGAAGTGTCTCGCCCAAGGACACAACGACTGAGACTGTCCAAGCCGGGGCTCGAACCGGCAACCTTCTGATTACAAGACGAACTCCTGAACTCTTGAGGCCTCTTGAGCACAGTGAACAGTTTGATTTATACAGCGCCAAATCACAACATCAGACGCCTCGAGGCGCTTTATTTTTCAGTTAGAAAAAAACTTGCTGTTAATTTAATTAATTCGTATAAGGCTGCAATAATAGTCAGAAACCCTGGTCCTGATGCTCTCCCAGAGCCGAGCTAAATGAACTTCTTAAACTATACGTCATATATTTTACTTATAATGGCAATTTAACTTTATTCTCATGATGGAACCAAAGTGGTCACAGTCTTTACAAAGCAAGTGAGGAAGTGGATTAAAAGAACTTGTTTTATGACCACATCAACAATGACAGAATACGTTAGGCTTTTAGTTAAGAACAAAAAATCCTCCACTGAGAGAAAAAATACAAAATATTTACAAGAACACAAAAAAAGGAAAATCCTTGATTGATTTCTAAGATTTTTCATTGTAATAAAAAAAACCCTGTAAAGCTGGGTTTGTTTTATTTTATGTCTGCAATATATGGAGTGACAGTAAAGTGACATAATTAGACTTTTCCTCCACATACTGAGGTAAAAGGAACCTGTCATTCAGTGTGTCGATAGTTTTACAAAGACATGTCCGTCCAAACCAAAACACTTTCTTTTGAACAGGTTATAAACCTACAATAAAATAAAGGAAATCCAACGATGAAGAAAGTGACACATTTGTCATGGTGCTCTCAGTTTTTTCTTCCAGTATGTTTCTATTTTAGGCTCCTCTGTGACCAGCTCTGTAACCTGTAACCCCCATGTCAGTGCACTCTGCAGCTATTGTGATTGGCTTGTTCCATGACTTTCATTCCCAGCTACTTTTTGCATTTGAGAATAATAATGAGTCCCTAAATATAATAATCACTAATATTAGTATCAATACGAGGACTCCAAATGAAGAACTTCTGTCAGTTAATGCCTGTTTATAACAGCGTGCTAGTGTTAGTGATAACTGCTGGACTGAGGTCAAACTGTGTTATTGTTATTGGTGAAATCGTGCAGAAATAGCATCCTTGATTTATTCATGCTAACCAAAAGGTCGCCAACTCTAGTGCCTTTAATCCCCTCTTGTACTGTGTAAAAGGACCAAAGAACAAAGAAATGCTCCAAAAGTCACAAACACTGCTGGCAGGTCCAGTTCAGTGCAGAACCCCTTGGTAACAGTAACGTGATGAAGGCTATGAGCAGCTATGAGGCGAATGCACTTGGAGCGCGCCTACTGTCACCTGATTGGTTGCTTAATATCCAAGGGCGTGGAGCCTAAAGTAGGAGCAAAGCTCTTTAGCTGCCAAAATCTCTTATTATGTGATTTTTCCAAAGTCTATCATTCATTCAGCCACATCTGAAGAGCCTCTAATCAACCTTCACACAGACCATCCACCCGCCTGTGCTTCCATTTCCACCCGTGCTCCTCAGCAGGGAATTCAAGCCCCGACTCACTGTGACGACTCGTCTTCTGATGTCCGGCAGCATCTGCAATAGAGGAGAGCTCTGACACAAAAAGTTCAGTGTTGGCTTCTAATCCGCTTTGCCTTTGTGAAGCCAGTGACTTTGAAACTTGCTATGCAATTACCTCCTCACCCGCACCCACCGCCCAACCGGAAATAGAAGGAGAGACGACGGCGTCTTTATTTTACCGTCTGCCTCTCCTCGAATCCTCCCATTTGTTTGGGGAATTGTAAGCCTTTCCTTTTTGTTCTTAATTTATCTTTCATTATACTCTAATGGTTTTTCTCATTTGGAGCCGAGTGTGCACAAACGCACATGGAAATTAAAACTTTTTGGTTTGTGACAGAGATTAGCGTCGAGTGGAGGTCAAAAATAATAGCTTCCATTTAACAAGAAAATAGATATGATTATACTGAACTTGCTCTTCCTTCAACTATTGTCCTCAATCTAAATGGCGCTGCTCTGATAGCTCTGCCCTCATTACGCAGCAACAAAAGGCCCGGGGTCAGTGCTTCACACTCAGCCAACTCGCTATTTGTCGTCCTATTTTTCACTTCTCATTCTGAAGCCTACAAAGTGAGACTTTCTGTCGTATTTACCCTGTTTGCTTGGAATATTTGTACAGGGTGGGCCATTTCTATGGATACAGCGTAATAACATGGGAATGGTTGGTGATATTAAAGTCCTGTTTGTGGCACATTAGTATATGTGAGGGGCAAACTCCTCAAGATGGGCGGTGACCATGGTGGCCATTTAGAAGTCGGCCAACTTGGATACAACTTTTGTTTTTTCAATAGGAAGAGGGCCATGTGACACATCAGACTTATTGGTAATGTCACAACAATGGTGTGCTTGGTTTCAACGTAACCATTCCCATGTTGTTACGCTGTATCCATAGAAATGGCCCACCCTGTAGTTTGCACCAACAAAGATTCTTCTTTTTTTGATGGCAGATGAACAAATCAATGAATATTCAGTTTGTGCTGGAAGATTAAGCCTGCAGATTACTTAGTCTGATGTCTACCTTGTTATTGATTCATCACCATCTGTAAATATTATAATCTACCTTGGATTACAGCTTCAACATCTCCTTCAGTCTGATGAAAACATGCAGCGAGATCTCTAAATCTGCAGAGCTGAAAAGAAACAAGTGGATTAAAAATGAGCGGACATGACAACGAAGGACAATAAAGCTGATGTTTTTTCTTTCAAAAACTAAAAATACTGCATCGAGCTCACGTTCACCTGTCATTGTGTGTTTGGTAAAGTAATCCTGAGTGCTGGTTTGTGCTTAGATTAGAGCTGGAAAGCTTTGGTCACTGAGCTCGGTCCAAAGTGTTTTACCTGAACGGGCTCTTAAACCTCCTGCTTGAAGCTTTAAAAAAGCTCCACCGTGTAACCAAACGACAGGTCTGTGATAAACCACCACCTTCTGCAGGGCACTGTGGCATCATCGGCCAAACAGCTTCAGTCTGACCCCAAACTCATTCGTCAATCTGCCTCACAGCTGTACACATTCATTTCATCGTTGATAATTAGAGTTAATGAGAGGTAGCATGTTCTTTACAGAAGGCTAAACACACACACACATATACCTTATTATGTCAGGTGGGTTTGGCTGCTGCCTTTTGCATTCATTCAGTTTTGTCTCATATTAAAATTTGTAGCAACTGTGCAGAAAAACAAAAACACTTCACTCGTCTCCACATTGAAAATGATCTCAGTGATAATTTAAATATAAGCTCTTGGAACATTTAAATGCAAACTGACATAAAACACACATACTTATCATTTTAATTATAACACAGCGGCCCCTCGTTTATCGCCGGAGTTACGATCCAAAAATAACCCGCGATAGCTGAAATCTGCGAAGTAACCAGCTTTATTTTTTACAATTATTATAGATGTTTGAGGCTGTAAAACCCCTCACTGCACACTTTATACTCTATTCTCAGACAAGCAGGAACATTTTCACACTTTTCTCTCTTGTTTAAACTCTCAAAGTTCAAACCTTCTTAGAAAAATAAGTCCAGTATTATAGAATGAAACCAAAGATCAAACCCTGTTTTCAGGTCCAGGACACAGGATAGAGCAGCTGTGAGAGAATCCAACATCAAGGAATCATTAATGAATCAATGGTGCTGAAGTAAAGGAAGCAAGAAGAACGAGATGAGTAAAGTTTGACGTAAATGTTTCCTTTTCACTCATCATAATAATTCAGAGTCACACTGCTAGCGATCGAAGATTTATGTAAATGTGACGAGCTGAACGCGCTCTGTCCTGTACAGGAGACACGGCACGAGATGGTCTACAGCCAATCAGGACGCAGAACACAATACGCTAAAAAATAAAACATTGCACCAAAAATGAAACAGCGCGGTTACAGCGAGGGAGCACTGGATGTAATCGTAATAATGTTCCTTTGTATTTAGAATTTGCTTCCTGGTCGCAGAGATCCTCCTGAAGAGGAATCCTTCGGCCCGAGGATAAACGGACTTACATTCATTTGAGATCATTTGAATAAACGCAGCTTTATCTCCCTTATTTACTTTGGCAGGTCTGCCTTACCTGATACTGTATTTTAATTAGGCATCAAATGATGCATGGAATGAGCAGAAAGCAGCGTTCACATTCACAACAAGGACACACGAAAACAAACGCAGACGGCGTTTTTACCACTTTTGTCATTTATTGTCGGCATATTAGTGTGTCTGTGTCTGCAGTGTGTGAGAGAGAAACTGGACTGCACCGTGTACATCACTCTTTGCATTTGATGGTGTTTTTGTCGCACTCCTTTACAAATGGACCCTTAAAAGTTTTGGTTACAATGACACAGAATTACCATGGATTCAGTCTAAATTATTACCTCCATTTTACTTATAGATATGCTCTTTATTAATACCTTGAAGTGGAAAAAATAATGAAATGATGTCAAACAATAAGAAGTCGAGTTTTACATCTGCTAAGGCTGTTCTGTCTCTTTTTACGTCTCCGGCTGTGAAAACACCGGCGACCTTGTTCAGGGGCAGCAAACAGATCAAAGCTCTGAATCAGAAACCAGCCGACAAGCAGCACACCTTCAGAACAAGAAGATATAGATAGATTTATATAGAGAGGTTTATATTCAGCGTCAAACTTTTAAAAGAGTACAATAAACACTTCTCACACGTGACAGAAACTACTTGACGCATCAGAACAACGTGGGCCGACTGGGTCTGAGCCCGCCGTGTGGCTGCTGAACCGAAACCAAACGGATAAATAAAAAAATAAATAAAACAAACTGAAAATCTGCCCACAGTCTTTTCTTACAAAGTTTGACCTGACCACACAAAAAGAATAGAAAAATCTAAAACAGTGGTATTGCATCTGAAATGCACAAAGATTCTCCTGTACAACTTGGCGTCTCTCTCTGACGCCTAAAGGGCTGAGTGGTGGTTTTTCTGGGTGGCTCTCAGTTGGGTTTGCCTTCCGTAGTTCATGAGCAGTCTTCATCTGGCTTCATTATCCTCACAGATGTATACATCAGTGCTGTAAACAGGCACACATAGAGTGGAAAAAGATGAAGGGATCAGTGACGGGGGTCGCCATCGTTCGTCCTCTGCGAGCTTCTCAGTCCTGCTGAGACAACGGCCATCTCCAGTAAGGCGATTCCTCCACCTGTGTTCCTCCCCCGCAGCCTCCCCACCGTCTCTGTCAAACCCGGCAGCGCTCCGAGTGTTTTGTTCCTTTGTGTTTCTTTCTTCTTCGTTTTGTTTGCAGTCATGTTAAATTTTCTTCTTTTTGTGTTTTTGCTGAGCGAGGAGGGATGAGGGCAGTGGAGGACAAAATGGGCTGAAAACTTTACACCCTTGGTCGTCACGATGAAATTGTGCAAACTCACGCAGTCTCTGGTACGTCCACGCGGAAGGAGCTAGCAAAGCCTTTTCCTCGCTGCAAGCACAGAAAACACAGAAGCCGGTTAGTTGTGTGTCGGTATCTGTGTGCGTGCAGAGCAGCAGTGACACGGCCTCACTCACACAGTCACCGGCGTGTCAGCTAAATGCTGATAGATAACATGTGTGTGTGTGTGTGTGTGTGTGGGGGGGGGGGGTGTTGTGGGAATGTTGGCACTGGGGGGAAGAGTGAATCCTGCCAGTTTATTTAGGACACCAACAAAAGGAGCGTCTGCACTCTAACCTCTCCTTCATGCTCCCCCCCTGCACACCACACCCAGGCCTGCACCTCCCGGGACAAAAGGGTCTTTGTGTATCACTGGCTGACTTAATGAGATTAGAGAGCTCCTCCCACCCCCCAAACAAACACACAGGACAAAACAACTTCCAACAACTTCCCGTGCGCCTCAGTGTTGAACCAACAGCGAGGACAGAGCAGCTAATCGCTGTGCAGCTTACAGCGGACGCACATCGACTGTCTTTGTTCAAATCATTTCAAGTTGCAGCAGAAAAACCGCTGAAAGGCAACTTTTACCTTCATATTACTGCTTTATTATTTCACACACTGCTGCTGCAACGGTCCATAATCATAACTACATCATTACTATAAATACAAGCACCTGTTCATGTATTTGTCCTCGTGCTGTACTGCCCTCTGACCCCATCCTGTGTGCAAACACTGCACGCGGCCTTTCACAGCGACGACAGCGCTCTAATGTGAGCAGTGGGTTGCTTCACATCGAACAACTTTTGTTGCAGAACGAGGAAAAGCAGCCAATGAATAAAATATTAATTACAGGGAGAAGGCCTTTTTCCTGCTGCTCCCACAGCGTGCTGTGGTTTTAAATGATGGCACGAGGAAAGCAGCGGGTCTCTGATAATTCCAGCTAGCTGTGCCGGATGATGAGAGAGGCGCCTCTTCAGGCGCCGCTTGACAAAATTATAATTAAGCATTATCACCAAATTTCAGTGATTGAGGACAGATCTGTTTGTGGCCTCTGAACAGCAGTTTAGAAAAATGGGCCTTTTCCTGCTTTATTTTCTCTTTAATTATGTGAAACCGGTTTTTGATCAACCAGCTGACGTCGGCCGAATACGAATGAGACGCTCAGCTCCACGTCTGTCCTTCTTCTTCTCTCTGGTTAAAAACAGTCGTTTGTCAGCTGTTCGTGAGAGGGCCGGTGTCTCGCTTCCCATAACGCTAACGTCTCCACCCACATCAAAGCAACCTTATAGATCATAACTGCTTTTGGCATTTATTGTTTGAAAGGGCCCAAAGACCACAGCGCTGCATGTGTGTGTGCAGATAAGATGGTCACAGACGGAGATAATGGAGATGCTTGAGAAAGAGGGAAGAGTTAGTTAAACACTCTGACAGAGGGCTGAGAGAACAGCGGTCAAATCTAAAATGAATTTCACGCTAGCTTCCACAAGCCAATCCAGGAAGAAAATTCAATTTCCAATCGTTTCTTTTTCTGCTAATTTGATCAGCAGATCAGAGCCGGGCAGGCTCCAAGGCAGCCAGAGCAAAACACAATACTCACTTAAATAAGCCGGGTTATAAGGTGCTCTGGAGCTAGGCAGAAATGCTTCCAACTCTTTCCTCTCTAAGGAGCCGTGGTGGTGGCTGAGGTGCTGGTGGAGGTGTTGGGAACTGAGAGGCGCCTCTTTGCCAAAGGTGGAGAATGATCTATCGGCCGTTTGCTCTGGGCTTTCAAATACCTCTGTGTCGGGGACCGAGTCCATGCCGGGCACATGGAGGTTGCTCCTGTAGTCGGGACCCTGGCGCCCGTCAGAGGGCACGAAGCTCGGCATCCAGCAGCGATCAGAATGGCCCAAAGCCTTACACTCGTCTGTGCAGTTGGAGAACAGATCAGCGCCTGTAGGGGAGGGGGCGGGGAGAAGAAATTAAAGGTTTTACGAGCAAAACGGTGCACGCACAAGCTGTAACCAGATCTGACATGTTCAGAGTTTGCAATTATGAAGCTGCTCTTTGATTCCTTTCTGTTTCCCAGCACTGAGATCAAAGCTGCTGCACAATAGACTGAAAGAAACCTGTGCTGACACACAGCCATCAACAACGTGGCTCCGCTGCTGCTGCTTCAGTACGAACACATTCAGCTTCATAAAGATTTCATCACAAGAAACAAACAGCTTCTCAGCTGAGTTTAGCCGTGACGCTTCGAGAGCGACAGCTGCACGCTGATGTTCAGACATGATGATGCAGTAGAATAGAATAGAATTCAACTTTATTGTCATTGCACATGCACAGGTACAGGGCAACGAAATGCAGTTTGCATCCATCCAGAAGTGCTTTAGTGATATAGATATATTACAATATATATTAGCAATAATATAGATATGTGAGTATATTACAGAAATGGGTCTATTATGGTATGTTATAATGTACACGGTATGAAGTATGTTGTGAATATTCTATAACTATAAGTATGTACAGGCTGTAGTGAGTACAAGCTATGAACAGGATATAAATATGAAATAAATAACTTTACAGAATCTGAGATATACAGCTATACAGAAATGGGAACTATGCAAGTTGTAAACAGTTGTAGGATTAAAAATTATCGAATGTACAGAATGATTATTTACACAGAGCTATACAGTAGTGCAGTTAAGATAAGTGAGGGTGTAGATAGTTTCTACAGAGGCTATAAAGTGCTGGTGGTTGTGAGTGGTGGTTCAGTCCATGTTATTATTGTGTGTTTGAGGGTACAGTTGTCCATTGTGGGTGTGTGTGTGTTCAGTCCATGTGTTAACGTGGGTCAGATGTCAGGAGGCAGAGTTCAGGAGTCTGACAGCTGTGGGGAAGAAGCTGTTCCGGTACCTGGTGGTCTTAGTCCGGAGGCTCCTGTAGCGCCTCCCAGAGGGCAGGAGGGTGAAGAGTCCATGTGATGGGTGACTGGGGTCTTTGATGAGTTTCCCAGCCCTTTTCAGACACCGCTTCCTGTAGATGTCTTTTATGGCAGGAAGTGGTGCTCCGGCGATGCGCTGGGCAGTTTTCACGACCCTCTGCAACGCCTTCCGGTCCGAGGCAGAGCAGTTCCCGTACCAGACTGTTGTACAGTTGGTCAGGATGCTCTCGATGGTGCAACGATAGAAGTTCACCAGGATGTCTGAGGACA
Organism: Copadichromis virginalis; assembly: GCF_057382275.1. Classification (NCBI taxonomy): domain Eukaryota; kingdom Metazoa; phylum Chordata; class Actinopteri; order Cichliformes; family Cichlidae; genus Copadichromis; species Copadichromis virginalis. The sequence goes on from NC_140619.1 coordinate 1,649,726, forward strand.
GGTGGTTCTTCCTCAGGGTCCTCAAGAAGAAGAGGCGCTGGTGAGCCTTCTTGACCAGCTTGGAGCAGTTGGTCGTCCAGGTGAGATCCTCGGAGATGTGGACTCCCAGTACAGGACGATATTACAGAGTTTACTGCAGCATGCTTGCAATGCTGCGCCAAACCTACTCTGTTTGGTCTGTTTTTCCACAACGATTTTACATTTTTACTCTGACATCAGAAGAACAACCGGCTCGTGTCACTGCATGGGTACACTGAGTGGATGCTTTCAGGGTGATTCAGTTCCAAAAGGTTTTTCAGTGTTTGTAACACTAATCGAGTCAAACAGCAGCAGATGTTTAACCTGAGCTTGCACCTAAAATAAGGAATCGGCAATTTGTCTCAAGCGGCTCAAGCACATCACAAATGACAAAAGACAACAGGACGGTGAACATGTGTAACATATAGTGGACGGTCAGTCACCGTCTTTATCATTATTAGCACATTCTGCCATATTTACTTAACAGGCGTCTACATCCATTCAAAGTGGGTGAGCAGTTTTTAGGAACAACAAAGACCCATCATGTGTTTGCAGTACAAACAGGCAGGATGGCTCAGCGGGTGGTGTTTGCACCTCGTGTCTGCATGTCGATGCATCGTTGTAGCGAATGTTGGGTTAAAGGTGCTGAAACATGGGATGAAAGCACTGAAGAGTTTACAGGTACCAGTCGATTTAAGTGCATCCTTTGTAGTTCATCATATATGAAAAGCGCAGCTATGCAGGCCAACTGTAAGCCTTAAGCCAAATTGTGTGTTTGCTGCCCCAAATGTTTTTGCACTTGGGCCCAGATCTTGCGGACGCATGTTTTCGAAGCCTAAATCCTTGCGTGTGTGTGTGTTTGACTCTGTTTGGGGCTAAAATGTCCAGCTCAGGCTATCTGCTGCTAATCCCTCTGAATACAGACTTATTTGGCTAAGACTGCTGTCATCCCAGTAAGCAGAGTGTGTGCATTTTGTTCTGTGTCCTTAACGGTCAGCAAAGGGGGAATTTGCTTTGTTACAAGAGGATTAATTTGGCTTGCTGTCACTAGCAACTTGGAAAAGTGCCCAGTCTCCTAACGAGAGGGTTTCCTATTAAATATTAAGCAACGTGCCATAAATATACCACGGCAGGAGGCTTTAGTACGGCCTCTTACATGGAAGGAAACAACTTATTGTACACTTTGATGGAGCCGCAGCCACGAGGCAAAGCAGTGCTGACACACTATATCAGTGCACCTGCTCGCGCAGACAGCGTTGCACTGTGAGCAGCAAAAACACAGCGTGGAAAGAAGAGCTCTGCTTATATTACAAAATGGACGCTGTGTTAATTCTCAAAATAGGAACAGGAAATGTGGCGTTTGGCCTCGGCGAGGGGGATTCAGCCACAGAGCCACGTCACGACATCTTCTCAAAACTACACGTTCCCCTGTCGAACGAGGCAGTCGTAAACACACACACAGGGCTGTGCTTAAAATGTGAATAAAGGTTGCAGGTGATACTCTTCTCTCTCCACGGCGTCCTCCGCCTGTGTTCTGCAGCTGAAAGAAGCTTCATAAATCACGCTCGCAGAAAATTGTCAGTGTCTGGCCTCCACTTCAACGCAGGATTAAGAAGAACTATGTCAACATGTCTCACACTAAGACACACACAAGCAGGAGCAGCGAGGAGACGGGGGAGGGAGGGCAGCGAGCTCTTGGAGCGAGCTGACCCTCGTTGCTTCTGACACCTCGTCTCATCTTAGCATTCCGAACGCCGCTCGCACAGGGCAAACGCAAAGTCCCGATAATAACCTTCATTTGGTAATTGGTATGCAGAGGTTTGAAAAATGAATTACTGATCAGCGAGCTGTTACCACGGTGATAACGTGAACGGCAGGCCTAAGGAGAAATTCATCTCGGCAGGGGGGGAGACGGGAATGCGGCGGGGGTGGAGGAGGGGTTGAAAATTGGATAAGCGCCTCGACTCGATCTGCTCCGAGTGCACGACATTGGCCGTATTGATAAAATGGAGCAGGACTGGAAACGTGGACGAGTGGTCCCAGAGGGTCTGAATCCACAGCTGCTCAGCCGTCTCGCCTCGGAGAATTCAAACCTCACAACTGAACCCACATTTGCTCTGTTTTCTTAAACTCATAATATAATATATTAATACTGGTGCTAAGTACTAAGCTCAGTCAACTTTCTCCTTCCAAACATCTTTTACAGGTTCATGTGGTTTCTTCACAGTCATGTCAGGAGTTTACACAGTGAATCACAAGCAGGCTGTCATTCGATACTAGAGGTGGGAATCACCAAACATCCCACGGTACGATATTATCACGATATTTAACTCACGATACGATATTATTGCAATTTTTAAAATATTTTGCGATATTCAGATTCTGTACATAAAGGTAAACTTTATCAATATTCATTTTATCTAATAACAAAGTCTCGCACTCAGTCTTTCTCTCATCTCAGTCAGTTTTATTGTTGACAAACTGAACGGTTTGTATTACAGTCTAGTCCAACTGAACTGAATGCAACCATCTGGTACAATTACAGCTATTCTGAACTATGCAATATGAAAACTATGCAGCCCCTTCAGCAACTGAAGAATTTGGAAGTAAATTAAAACAAAATATAATTTTACATTAAATAAAAAAGTTTTAAACTTAATTAAAATAAGACATGTCTTAAAATAAAATAAGTAAACTGTCATGTTTATTGCTGCCAAAAACAAGTTAAACACATTTGGACAGTGAAGGAATGTCAGGATTGTTGCTCAGAAAAAGGATCAACATGCTCTGAAGTCAGAGCACAAAAACTTTTTTTGTAACAAAATATCGATTTCTGCTGTCCCTGTATCGATACATTATTAGCAAACAAAATATCACGATACTACACAGTATCGATTTTTTTCCCCCACCCCTATTCGATACATAATTAAACTTTGGAAATTTAAATATTAAATATTTAAATTAACATTTGTAATGTTAAAATTGTATCTATGTTATCAGTTTGTGAAATAAAAAACAACTATTTTATAAATTATTTTAACATGCGTGGACTGTGTCATAACGAGCTGCTAACACACTATAATGATGTTATTATCATTTTATATAAAAGCTTTTATTGCTGGTCAAATACTTCAGATAGTGCTGGGATCTCAGGAACACCTCATCTCCTTGGTGGTGGGTGCTGTGATGGGAGGGGGGCAGCAATAACAACACACGGTAACCAAATGGTTTTAGTGCCAAACAACCGAGCAGGCAGAGAGCACATCCAGCTGTAAGACAATAAACTGCAGACTCAAGTCTTCTCCCTCTGCTCGTCTCTCATCTGCTTTATAGTTTTTTATAATTACACCAAAATAATGTTTATGGATCACTAAAGATTCGCTTTTTCACATTTCCCCAGGAGGAGTTTGCAAAACTAACGCCTGGAAATGTGCACCTCTTGATGTTAGATATGTGTGCAAAATCTCATACATGTACATCATACCCAGCCCGGGCCTATATTGTTTCATTCTTCTAGGTGGCGCTATTGAGCCATTTTGCCCCGCCCATGTCTGAAAACATGAACATATGTACATTTTCACCAGACCCGATGCATGTGCAAAACTTTTAAGTTTTTGAGCATCTTTAGGCCCTCAAAAAAGCCAATACATTTGCCACAATAATAATAATAATAATAATAATAATAATAATAATAACAACAACAACAACAACAACAACAACAATAACAATAATAATAATACGGTGGTATTGCATTGGGCCCTAATAAAAAAAATCCAGATGATATTCATGGATGAATTCCAGATGAATGATGAACTCATTAACTCACATATTTAGAAATAAAGTCGTTTATGCAGAGCTACCCAGCAAACATGTGATGTGTTCTTATTTAAAATAAATGCCACTATGACTTCATATGTATTTCACATGTATTGTAATTCAGTGATAGTTTAATACTTGAGCTTCTTCTCGGCTCCACGTTTGGCGGAGGTAAAGACTCTCCAATAACCAACAAAGGCTTGAAGCATTTTAACTTTCGATCCATTTCCACCACTTAAAGCCCCCCCCCCCCCCCCCCCCTTTTCTTCTTGTGCTAAATTTTGTACAAAGTTATTCCTCCTCTTGTTTCATTAAAGGATCTTTCACCACCGTCAGACACTGAGGACTGAATGTCTTTGGGCTTTTTTGGCTGCTGGTCAGACAGAATCAGCTATTTCTGTTCAAATGTGACTCATTATTCTTGGCGTGTTAGAAAGGGGATAATTACACAATTAAGAACTCATTCATTTCATCCTAGAATAGTTTAACAGACCAATTCTGATTGTGTGTAAACTGCAGCAGTGATAATAAACATGACAGCAGTCAAGGAAGCTCGTTGAATGTTAAACAGAGTCTGCATTTCTGATTGGACTATATCACAGCCATGGTTACACACACACACACACACTCATAAGTGTATATTCACGTGACTGTAACGCTGCACTCAGATACCTCGAAAATGATATCCGCTCTGATCTGAGCAGCAGTTTTTCCTCCACACTCGATCCAAACGTAACCAGTTTGTCTCCAATGCTACAAAATCCTGTTTGAGTTAAACGGCTCTTTCAGCCGGTTCACGTGTTCATTACAGGTGACGTCTGGTCTCTTTACATCCTTGATGAGGAAAAACGGAGCGGCCTTTGATCAGAGAACAACAGAGCTGAGTGCCTGAAGCAGCAGAAAATGTTGGCATGACAAAGCAGCTAACCACAGGAAGAAGAACACAAATCACCGTGTCAACAAAAAATACAACAACGGCTTCAAAAAAAAAGAAAAGGATATGAGAATAATGATGAACACTGGGCCTGCCTCCAGCCTCCAGCAGGTGAAGATATAGTATTTTATGAGGTAAATGAAATCAGTCGTGTCCTATAACTCTGACTGCACAGAAAGAAAGGAAGGATGAAAGTAGAGCTGGGCGATAGAACGATAACGATATGTATCGCGATATAACTTTTACTCGATAGAGAAATTAAGCTATCGCGATAGACCTCGCCGCTCTTGTCCTCTTAAAAAAAAAAAAAAAAAAAAAGGTCAGCCGATCCAAATTAAGTAGCGCAGAGCCGAACCAATCACAGCCGCAGCGTCACGTCGCGTGACTTGTTACGTACAGCACAAGTGCCAAGCCGCACATGTGTTTGTTTGGGAAGCAGCCAGCGGGTAATGGAGGAAATGAGTGTGCTGACTAGAAAAATAGAGCAGGGCGATATGGCCAAAAATATTTATCACGATATACATTTGAAAATTTGCGATAACGATATAACCGACGATATAATTGATGCGAGACAAAATACAACTCCACAACATTACTAGCGCAAAAAGACAACCTTCCATTTATTTTCACATAAACAAGAAGCTGGTTTTTATGTACATTAAAGCTTTATAAAAATTTAACAGTGCAAATGCAAATTCCTTGCTGAAAGTTTAACCAAAAGGCATTTCCAGTAGAAATGGGCTGACATATCCTGAGCATAACCATGTATAATATCCACTGAAGTTAAAAAGAGGTGCTTTGCAACATTAAACTGCAGTGTGCAGTACGTATGTTTCGGACCATAAGGTGCACGGGATTATAAGGCACATTAAAGGAAACAAAGCAGTCAGATAAATAAAACTTTATTAAACTCATTCTTCTTGCTTCCTCCACTTCTGTACCATTGATTCATTAATGTTGAATTCTCTGGCAGCTGCTCTATTCCCATGTTGTTGCAGTATATTAATGACTAACCTCGTGTTGTGGATGGATTATCTCAGTTGTTCTCCTGACTGAAGTTTGGTCCGTTTACAGCATCCTGCCATGCGATTGCATTTGTCTCTAACCATGATGAACCTTCACGTTAACTTTTATAAGTGGAAAAGTGTTAGTGTTCGTCCTCCAGCTTCACTGTTTATGTTATGCTAACATAGCTGTGTCGCTAGCGATCACGTAGCACATCATTATATACCAGCTAGCCCAACTTCAGTAACCCTACAAACGTCACTGCTGTTTAGTTTCCTGTCTTCATTTATGTTGGAAGTGATAGCAGAGCTGTACGTTTGATTTTTTTCAGAAATCTCTCAGTCAGAACATGCTATATCATGCTTAGGTAACTAGCGAAACTAGCGAGCTAACTTCCGCTAGCTTCCTGCTAACTTCTAACTCCGTTAAATGTAATAACTTTTGTTTTCATGGATGCCTGGAAGTTAAACTTTATAGTTACACCTGGTAAAGCAGCAATGCTGATCGTTTTATTAAAGATGAAAGAATTTAGACAGTTTTTAACTCTAAGTGATGCTGCAGTGTTGTTTGACCTGAAGCATACGGAGTTTAGGACCCAGATTACTCCCAGATTTAAGAGCATCTTAGTCCGACAAATACGACAATAACGACGGCCGCTTGCATGTTCTGCAAAAAAATGTGCTTTGTTGTGTATCTGACGGACAAACACCAAACCAGTTCCACATCACGGAAGTTGCACCATTTTTACAAACCAATTCTGGTTCATCTGTTTCACTCAACAATCGGCCATGTGCGTATGAAAACAAAGGCACCGCGCATGCGCGTTTTACTCCCATTCTATCGCGATATTTCATTTTCCTATCGTTGCCTAACATTATACCGGTATTACCGTGAACGGTATAATATGGCCCAGCCCTATAGAAAAATCAACCGAGCGTGACCGAAGAGAAAACAGATGATGGTTCCAATGCCGGAGAGATTGTCGAACGGAAGAGCCATAGTATGGAACGCCAGGACTGCCATAATGAATTAATTAAATACACCATTAAATAATTAATTAAATGTGGCAATAATTAATTAAAATTGGAATTAATTAATTAAATAAATAGTTATGACACATGTAATTAATTAATTATTGACACATTTAATTAATTATTTATGTATTTCACATTTTAATTAATTATTGACACATGTAATTAATTAATTATTGACACATTTAATTAATTATTTATGTATTTCACATTTTAATTAATTATTGACACATGTAATTAATTAATTATTGACACATTTCATTAATTATTGATGTATTTCACATTTTAATTAATTATTGACACATTTCATTAATTATTGACACATTTAATTAATTATTTAATGATATATTTATTTATTTCATTTTGGCAGTCCTGACGCCTGGCTCTCGTCATGAAATAATTTTATCTGTCAGCCTCACCCATCAAACTCAGGGGGCGGGGTTAACGCTGCCCATGCAGCTTCTCTAACATTTGATTGGTTGCCGTGCAAAGTAAGTCAAAACAGGTCGATCCTAGAAAATCGATTGCTTGTGTAGACTTGGGGCAGCCAGTTATCCCAGAATGCAGATCAAATCACAGGCAGCAATGGTGGTGGTGTAGTTTTAAAATACCCCGTTTTTCTGTCACCAGCTACACTTTTAACAGTGTTTTAGCCGCGAATGTCGCGACGTATGTCTGGTCAGGTTGTCAACATAGAACATGTTTGCAAAAGTGCTCAGATGTTTTCAGAGATTTCACTAGCTCTGCTAACAGTTAGCATGCAGAGTGCACCGAGGGGGTTACGTTAACCGGTTTGTTTACATATTCCACTCTCCGTGTTCCACATGTTGCATTCGCAGATTCTCATTTTCACCGAACGATCGTCTCTTTCCGCCTGGTCTTGTGTCTCTGTGCTTCTGTAACATAAAGAACGAGCTGACATTTTTCTCACGAAACCAGCGATCAGCTCAACAGACCCTCAGTTTACCTGCATGCATCCTCCTCCTCATCTGTCAGCTGTTTAACACCTGCTGCTAATTCAAGAAACACGCCTAGTTACCTGGTGATAGTCACAGTTTAACTGGGCAGCCGGTGCTCGATATAACGCAATGTCAGCGCATTTTTCTGCACAAGATAAGTAAATATAGTATTTTCCCCGAGCGCAGAGCTGCTGGAGCTCGTTTCCTTACAGAGCACTTTATAGGCGAGCCAGCTTTATCAGCGGCTGATGTCCAATCACCGGCACACAGCTTTCAAACCTCAGCTGAGTTTTAGCTCTCAGTGGTTAAACGCTGGACTTCATTCACTCAGGTTCTGTCTGTCGGGTCACGTTTACTTCGCTGTTTTATTTACAACTGAGCAAATCGGTTTGGCTGAGGTTAAAGTTACGTTTCATAACTGCATAGTTTCACAGACGTTTAATGGTTCACTGGCACATGTGTTAGACTGAACTATCATCTAAATATCATCTGTTTTTTAATAGTTATTCAACTGTATTCTAAGCACCAGCTGTCTGTTAGAATGTGATTTTTTTTCTCTCTCTGTTGGCAGACGTATAAAAATGCGCAGGAAAATCTGACGTGCATGGCGAACTTCACCGACGATATTTAGGGAGGAATAAACACACATCAAACATAAATGAACCATTTGCCTGTCTCCATAATTGAGAGCATTTTCTCTTCTTATGTCAACACTCTCTCTCTCTCTCTTTTTTTTTTTTTCGGTCATGTTATGTTTACCTGTCAAAGGCTTGTTACAAACTATGAAACACATCGTGCAGACTTCTGGATGTTAGAAGAAAACTAATACTGCTCATGAATGAGACTAAAGGCAGGAAGGTGTCCTTTAAAACTAAACATGTTAATAGGACCTCCCTGTTTATATCATAGTTTATGATATAGCACGTGTATTTCAGTAATAGCCTGCTGAGGCCACTATACGTGCTGGCCTCATATCAAATGTGAAGGCAGACTGAGTCTATGTTTGATGTTTGCTTTATATCTAATCTTCCTTTTCAAACATTTAAACAGCAGCGAGTCTGCAGCTGAGGGAATACAAATTCAAATTGTCGGAACAGGTTTGCTCGTTTCTTGGATTCATTTGGTGATTTATTAAATGTATAACTGTTATTCTAATCTGCTGCTGAGTCTCTTACACTTTTCTTGATGCTGTATATTTTCACGTCTCTGGAATAGTTGGCAGTTAGATAGTCAGCTGGGAAACTTTGTGTTAACTCATGGAGCTGAGGATATCGTGGATATGCTGACCTCGCTGCGTGGTGTACAGAGCGAGGTCAGCATGATTAATATTCACAATAAAAATATTAGCCGAACATCATGAAGTCTGTATGTGTTTCATAGTGTCGAACAACCTTTGTACAGTTAAAGCCAGCAGTTACTACATGACGGAAACACCAACGTTATCTCTTTTATGTGTTTATACACAGGTCACGCTGATTACTGAACAAAAACCCAAAGATCAGATGTTAAACAGATTTATTTGCACTTTCTCCTCCTTAAACATGTTTTTAATGTTAGTTATAATTCAGAATTGGCGACTGAAACACGTAGGACACATAAGAACATCAGGAAATAAAACACCGATAAATATAACCTCAGTAAAAGAAGTCAGCGGGGGTTACTACAGCTGTGTACCGGGGCCTGCGCTTTGTCGGTGGGATTGCTTGCGAGGCGAGCGGGTCTATCCCACGCTTTGCCGTGAGACTGGGACGACATCTCCGAAATCATCGAAACACTTTTGCAAAGAGGCTGTATCTTGACAAACCGACCAGACACATGAAGATTAAACCACTACATTCTCGGCTAAAAAAATATTAAAACGGTATTTGGTAACACACAAACAGGGTTTTTCAAAGCTCAGTTCTGTTAGCTTCCACATGCCGGTTGTTGTGTGCTAGAAACAATGGCCACCAGGCCAAAGCAATGGTTTTGACTCGATCAGCGTTAACCCCGCCCCCTGAGTTTGATGGGTGAGGCTGACAGATAAAATTATTTCATGATGAGAGCCAGGCGTCAGGACTGCCAAAATGAAATAAATAAATATATCATTAAATAATTAATTAAATGTGTCAATAATTAATTAAATGTGTCAATTTTTAATTAAAATGTGAAATACATAAATAATTAATTAAATGTGTCAATAATTAATTAATTACATGTGTCATAACTATTTATTTAATTAATTAATTCCAATTTTAATTAATTATTGCCACATTTAATTAATTATTTAATGGTGTATTTAATTAACTCATTATGGCAGTCCTGGCGTTCCATACATAGAAGTTCCGTAGTGTGAAGGTATTTCGGCTATTTCAAGTCTGACAAAAACAGAGTAGCGTGCACTGTAAATTGTGCCGAAAGCAAGTCTGGAAATACAATAAACTGGTGCATGCGTCACACTGTGCGCCACGTTATTGTTTCGGTGAAATGAATTTCTACAATACTGTTAATTCTACTCTCTGCAGTGTTTAAATGCTTACATATACACACAGTTACTGTCCCTCCACACATACGACTCGGTTCTGCTTCTATGCCCCAGCTTTGTTTACTTTTTCCCACCGAGGCTTCTAGACTTCTGATTGGCCAACATTTCTGCACAGTTAGGAATCTAGCGCCACCTGCTGCTTTGGCATGTTCATAGCAGCGTTTTCCTTCATTTCTGCCTTTATGTGTGGACGGGATTATTTTTTAAAACGAAAACGGAAAATCTCAGTTTTCAAAAATACCCGTGTACGTGTGGACGTAGCCTCAGTCTCTGACTGGAAGCGCTAATTCGTCATTCGGCTTTTGTCAGACTAAAGTAACTGTTAAAACTGTTTGAAAAGCTCAGCTATACAACAAGGAGAGATTGAGAATTTCCTTTTAGTTCTCAGTTTATTTGATATTGACAAAAGTTAGTCAGTTTTGTCTGTTCTTCTGTAAAACAAACTAAGATTTATTTTTAGAATTAATACTTTATTTCTAAGTGGAATTGACAATTTAGTCTGTTTCATGCATCGTGCATCCTCTGCACACGGCCATAAACAATCAGAAGAGTCTGTTCAGTGACAGGTTGCTTCTCCCCAAGACAAGAACTAACAGACTTAAAAACTCCTTTGTCCCACACGCCATCAGACTGTTTAACTCCTCTCTGGAGGGGAGAGGGAGGGGAGACAGGAGGACAAAGGAGGGGGGAACAACTAAGCTGTAGTGCCTCTGCACCTCACTGTACAATACCTTGTGCAATACTTTTTGTAAATAGTCAACAGTGCAATAGACTCAATACTTGAAATGTGCAATTCACTTGTATTTTTATTTTTTTATTCCTATTTATTCTATTTATCCCCTTTGTATATTTTATTTATATTTGTCTCTGTATTTATATATGTGTGTGTGTGTGTGTGTGTGTGTGTGTGTATATATATATATATATATATATATATATATGTGTATATATATATATATATATATATATATATATATATATATATATATATATATATATATATATAACAATTCTGTAACTGTAACTTCGGTCGTTGCTGTGCTTTTTGGAAGTCGAATTTCCCAGAGGAACCCACCCGAGGGATTAATAAAGTTCTATCTTATCTTATCTTATCTTATTTGTTCTATTTTGAAACTTAAACGCTTTAGCGGCTGCCTTTTGTGTAGTTTGCAATATTTGCCTTTATTTATCTGAAAAAGTCTCATGTTCCTTAAGTACATCTACCCTGTTGAACTTATTATGGGAAATAAATATTTAAAAACAAGCTGCTGATTATTTCACATTTTACTTGTGAGCAACGGCACATTTAAATCTTACAAATATAGTTATTTGGCTGATATCGTGATAGATATCGTTATCACCTGAAATGAAAAAAACATATCGTGATATGAAGAAATCTCATATCGCCCAGCTCTAGATGAAAGAGAAAAAGGTGATGCATTCATGAAGTCTGTGAGAGCCAAGAGGAAAGCTAACACGTGGATTTATTAAACACTGATGCAGCCTCACTACTGACAAACTAGATTAGCTCGCAGAATGATGGCGCTCTAAGCCGTGCTATCAATTATCCTAATCAAACAACGACTAAATGCACAGCAAATAATCTGGGTAAAGGCATTAAGCTTTGCAACAAAGTAACTCATGCTATCTGCCGCACCAAGGGTATGCAAAGGGTATGGGACGCTGTTTCACAGCTGGACGTGCTGGACCATCCAGAGTAGGGACTGTATGGGTAGGCTAACATATGATGCTAGCATGGTCTAACAAACAGCAACAGCAGCTTAAGCTAAGCGTGATCTGTTAAATCACAGACATGCTTCATTGTTTCAGCTGATAATCAGCACACATGTGGAGCGTACATGAACATAAATTAGCATGAATTAAGTTCTAAGCAAAGCAAGTTGGAGAAATCGGAACAGAGGCCCCGGGTCACTGTGTGCTGGTCCAGTTTATTTAAATCAACAACAAATTGTGTTAATCTCCACTAACTCACCAACTCTGAGCACGCAGCACGGTTTATATAATCATGCAATCTGAGCTCAGGAAGTCTTTATTTATTCCTGTTTGTCTGTTTCTTGGAACAGTCGTGAAATGTAAGAACATCTCCTGTCAGTAAAACGCATCAGAGAGTGTGCACATGCTAATAAAGTCAAAGTAGTACACCTCCATGCACATAAAGCAGATTAGAAGGAAAAATAAAGACGGTGCAGCAGGGTATCTGTGTAAAGTCAGGCCGTGCTGGCAGAGACGGGTCCGGCTCTGCGTGCCTCTGTCACTGAGCTCCATGTAAACCAGGCCTACTGGGGTGACACTGGAAGTGGCAGACCTCATCCACAGTGGGCACCAAATAAAGAGCTAAACCTAGCTTTTATACATCAGCAGGGTCCTCTTGTAAGGCAGGGAAGAATTAAATGAGAAAAACAGCCCGTGCATGGAAGGGAGGAAAAAACAAGCAGGGGGGGCGTGCAGTTAGAGAGTAACAGCATGAATAAGTGCATTAATTAATCTAATGAACGGATGAATTGCACGGTTTGTTTGCTACAGCCACAACCTATTTGGTCGGCTTCCCAGCACTCCAGTGCGAGCCCAGCCTCATTAACAAGCCCATCACACCTCGTCAAGTGGTCTGCAGCACCGAGTGACCGCGCTCACAGGGAGCAGGATCCTCATTAACGCCGCCACATATTTACAAACAGCAGTGGAAGCCTCACTCAAGACATTCAATCACCACACGGCAAACATCACAGTAACAAATATTATGTGTCGGCTTTAGGAGCGAGCACTTGGATGCGGCTCACAGGGAAAGGTTTGATTCTGGTGCAAGAGTTTAAGCGATAATCCCACCCAGGCACAACACAACAGCTAAAAGACCTCAGACTCTGGCTGTGGATGATGATGACCTTTAGAAATAAGCATTCATTTTTCCAGCCCTGCACAATGTGCTGCCAGATTTCAACAGTGGAGAGACGAGCAGCTTCTGGACCACAATGCTAATCAGCAGATCCTCCTCAGATCTATAGATGCCCGAGGGGCAGAGAGAAGACAAAGAGTTCATACAAAGCCAGCACTTACCAGACGAATGGCCTCGATTGGTGGCGTCGTGGTCGCTGTCTCCCTGCTCGCTGTCTCCGTGGCCACTGTCTTTGGAGCTGACCAGGTCGGCCTCCTGAAAGGCTGAACTGAAATGAAGAGAACATTAAAATAAAGAAAGACGACCTCGCTTTGTTTTTCTTAATCCATGTCAGCATCACAGTAATGGGAGATATCAGCAAATGAGCTAGAAGCAGACCAGCTGGTAGAAGAGCAGGTAGAAGGGCTTTTTCCATATTTACCTGTTGACACGTCGCGGCCTGTCGACCAAGTAGCTGAGTTCAGCTCGCTGGTGTTTGGTCTGAAAGAGAAGGGGCAGCTTTTAGTGCGTCTCCTTATGTAGAGAGAACAAAGCAGCAGAAAAACAAAAGAACATTACATCCATCGAGCCAGAGACGACACAACCCACACAGCTTTGAGTTGACGTAACTATTACATGTGTCATTCATCTCCACCAGTGGAGACTTCCATCCCACAGGGAGGGGAAGCTCTGCAGACATGTTGCCAAGGTGCAAGGTGAAGTAGCGCACCTATGTAGGCTGCAGCAGCCCAGAGATCCAACATTTTGAACAGTATATATTTAATCCTGGGTGACTGGGCTTCACGCACACATATACACCCATTATACTCCCACACCCACCAGCAGCCTCTTTGCCAACATACATTGTCTTTATACACCTTTTCTAATTTATCAGCCGTGGAAGCATATCATAAACATGCAGTCGTTGCTGTTTAAGGATCGCAAAAGTCAAGGTTTCTCATTTCCATATCTGCTTTCATTTTCTATCACATTGTGTTACAGTTGATGTATCGGCACACAGTAACACCCATCTGAGGAGCTAGCATGCCAGTGAAGTGAAATTTGGGGGATGAAATGGCTCCTGAATGTCTCTGGTTTATATTTCATTCTTATCAGATGTCTAAGGGGACATGAATCAGGTTTAGGCATGCGGAGGAACTCAGATGGAAAGGTTTAAACCGCAGGCAGGAGAGGGGCTCTTACCTCATTTGATAAAATGCTGCCGTTTGATATGATGTCAGGCTGCTGGTCTGTGTACCCTGTCACTATGGCCCCACACGGGTTGTGATCGGTGTCTGTGCTCCTAGAAGGACTACATGGCTTTAGGAACATGAGGTCAGTTTTGGCAGACTCTGGAGTGAGACATACCTGGTAGCAATAGTTCTGGTTTTGGTGGTGGGAGCCAAAGCTCCCAGATTCCTCCACAGGGACTTGAGCTGTGCCAGCCCCGCTGACGTTAACGGCACTTTGCACCAGCATGATATCCGACTTGCTGAGCTTTTTCTTGCGGGCCCTGCCCTGCCGCGAGCAGCAGGAGCTGCAGCCAAAACAGCAGTCACTGGTCAGGCAAGTATAGATGTTAAGCTTTTTGTCCTTCTGACAGCGCACAGCCAGCACAATCATAACCAGGAGGAAGATGAAGGAGACGGAGCCCAGGGCGATGATAAGGATGAGAGTGAGGTCCAGGGTGCTGTCCTTTGCCTTGGAGGTCCCGCCTTTCTCCCCACCGCCACGGCCTTCAGCCACACTGTCCACCAGCACCACCAGCACGCTGGCGCTAGAGGACAGAGGCGGCTGGCCGTGGTCTCGCACCTCAATCAACAGGTCGTACTGCTGATGGGGGTCTCGCTTGACCGATACCCGCCTCGCAGTCCTGAGTTCACCTGTTCTCCAGTCCATCCTGAACATGCCATTCTCGTTTCCCCTCTGGATGCTGTAGGACAGACGAGCGTTCTCTCCATCATCCGCATCCATGGCCACGACACGTGTCACCAGATAGCCTGGCTCAGCAGAGCGAGGCAGGGGCTCCTTGGCTGTGCCGTTCTTTCCCAGGGGAGCAAGCACTAGCGGGGCGTTGTCATTCTGGTCCACAATGATGACTTTAACAGTGGCATTGGAGGAGAGCTCTGGGGTCCCTGCGTCTTTGGCCTTGACCATGAACGTGAACTCCTTCAGCTGCTCATAATCGAATGATCTGAGAGCATAGAGATAGCCTGTCTCCTCGTTGATTGACACGTAGGTTTTGACTGACATGCCCTGGATGTCACACTCTAATATGGAGTAGCTGATGACAGCATTCTGCCCAATGTCCGGGTCCAGGGCCGTCACCGCGTGTATGTACGCCCCTGGCACGTTGTTTTCTGTCACGTACACGTCATATACGGGCTGTGTGAACGTGGGCGCGTTGTCGTTTTCGTCTGACACCTGCACTCGAATGGATTTACTGGTGGCCAGTGACGGCGTTCCTTTATCGCGCGCGACCACAGTGACGGAGTAGGAGTCCGCCTGCTCGCGGTTCAGCGGCCCGTCGGTGACTATAGTGAAGTAATTTTTAAAGGAAGATTTCAGTTTAAACGGGACGTCGCCGAGGATCTCCACGTGGACCTGTCCGTTCTCCTCTGCGTCCCGATCCGTGACGCTCAGCAGCGCGATCACGGTCCCGGGAGCCGCATTCTCGCTCACCGACTCCGTGACAGTGCTGAAAGTAATTTCCGGTGCGTTGTCGTTCACGTCGCTGAGTTTGACGAGGACTTTACAGTGCGCGGGCACGGCGTTTGGTCCCAGATCTTTGGCCTGAACAAAGATTTGATAGAGGCTGCTCTCCTCGAAATCCACCTCTCCGCGCACCTCGATGCGCCCGGTGCGTGAATCTATAGAGAACAGGTCTTTGACGCGGCTGGAGATGTGGTTGCTGAATGAATAAACGATTTCTCCATTCAGTCCCTCGTCCAGGTCGGTGGCGTTCAGCTGTATGACGAGCGTGCCCAGCGGCGCGTTCTCCGACAGGCTCACCGTGTACACCGGCTGCTCAAACACGGGCACGTTGTCGTTAGAGTCCAACACTTTGACGACCAGCAGCGCGGTGCCAGTCCGCGGAGGCTGACCGCCGTCCACGGCGGTTAGCACGTACCTGTGCGCCGTCTGCTGCTCCCGGTCCAGCGGCTTCTCCAACACAAGCTCCGCGAACTTGTTCCCGTCCGTCTGGGTCTGCACGTCCAGGTAAAAGAAGTTGTTCGTGGTGATATCGTACGTGCGTAAAGCGTTGGAGCCAACGTCCGGGTCGAACGCGCTCTCCAAGGGGAAGCGGGTGCCCGAAGTGGCGCTCTCTGAGATCTCCACCGTGATATCGGTCTCCGGGAAACTGGGTGGGTTGTCGTTAATGTCCACCACTTCGATTTCAACCCGGAATAGTTCTAATGGGTTCTCCAAGAACACCTCCATGTTTAGCTGACAGCTCGCACTCTGCTTGCAAATCTGCTCCCGGTCGATTTTCTCGTTAACGAACAGGACCCCGTTCTCCAGGTTCACCTCCAGATAGGGTGTCCGAGAGTTGGGCACCACTTGGAAGCGCCGGGAGGCTAGCTTGGTGAGGTCCAGACCCAGGTCCTCGGCAATATTTCCCACCAGCGTGCCATGGTCCGCCTCCTCCGGGACAGAGTAGCGTATCTGACAGAGCACTCCATCCGCGATGCACAGGACAAGCAAAAGCACAATCATCGCCGTGAAAACAAGTGCACTTGGGTAAAAATATCATATATGTTAGTGAAAAAATGTCAGTTTACATCACCCATTACAGTAAATGCGTAAAGTCTCCAAAATGCGTAAAGTCTCTGTAAATGTACAAGAGGTCCGGAAAACTCTGTGGGATTAAAAAAAGGCGCATTTCATTTCTGACAGGAATCCAAAGGACTCGATGATATTTTTCACTTTTAAAAACTGGCTCTGTTACTTTCGCACATGCGTCCAGGTGAAGCCTCAGCGCACATTCCAGTAAAGCGCAGAATCTCAGACAGCTGAAAGTTGGAAACATAAATTATAATCCACAGGAAAAACATACGACTCTGTCTTCAGTGATGAAATCTACTGCAGACTCTGGCTGTCTCTTTCCTCTCGGCGTCCTGTTCCTCACTGCAGCCGCCTCCACTCCACTCTCCACTGATGCTCTTCACTCAACTGTTTGCTTTTTTCCCTGAGTCGCGCCTCCCCTCTCAGCCCCCGCAGCTGTAAATCACGCGGAAAGCTCTCTCCTGATTGGCTGTTGGGGTTGCTCGTCCGCTCGGCCTTCGTCTCCCTCACTGCTTCTCTGTATCTCTCTACCTCCCTCTGAGCGCAGACTGACTTCTCTTAAGGATACCTGCCTGCAGGCAAAGAGAAAAGGGGACAGGAGCGAGAAGGAATTTATTTCTCAAGTGCGTAATGCCCTTCCCAACTCGTCCGTTATAAAGTGCACCACTAATGAACCAGGGTGTGATTAGAGTGGAGCACTTGTTGACTTGGTGGCAGAGCCTGTGTGAGCCCGAGGACACGCTGGGCGAGCCAGGTTAATGCATGCAAATGTTGTGATATGCATGTATTCAGCATTCACGTGCTGCTCTCAGGGCTGTGCGATATAATTACAGCCAACGGTAGAAGCGTTACATCTCTGTTCCAACCACACAGCAGTGGAACAGAGAGGCAGGGGGAGTAGCACATCCGCGGAGCGCATACGACCCCTGCCGGAGTAAATGCAAACCAGGGTCTGAATCACGGCCAGCACTTCAGTGTAATACAAATAGTTATTGTCACATGCATACTCTGATTTTATGCGTGGACCAATGAACGTGGCGAGAGTAAAAGGTAAAAGTAGAAGATGGTATGATTATCTTTTACTGTGAGAGTAGAAAACGCGCAGACCATTCAAACATAAGTGCGGTGAGCAGGCTAATCGATCCTCTAAACAACTTCTGTATGTGTCAAAGGCCTGGGCGGCGAGGTTTCGGGGGTCCGTGCCGGCTCAGTGAAGTCTCTGTGCCGTGTGGGCTGAACTCTAGTGATACACTTAATTCATACGCTTTAGTAAAAACACGCATATCACTGACAGGTTATTGCAGTACGAGCTCCACTTAATCATTCAGTTCACAGCAGTTTGGTGCGTTTGCAGAAATCGCAGATGGGCCCCTGAAACTAAAAAGAGGTCACGCATCAGCTTTTGACCTTCTTGAAAAGTGCAAAACAAAGAGAAATGTGTTGAGGACACTGTGAGCTTACAATGAGGAGGTCATTGATCCACTTTGCTCCTGATTTGTGTCTGCAGTCTAACAGAGATATTTGTGCTTTTCCTTTTTTTAGCGCAGTAACAAAATGACGTGATTTTGGTCCTCAGGTACTGGTGACACGAACGCTGGAGTCAGCTGCAGCTCGGTCTGTATGTTGTGGTCACTCGGGGTTTCTGTGTCCACCATGGACGTTAGGGAAGATCACATGTCATGTTCACAGAATAAACAAACAAACAAAAGGACGGCTAATAAGAAGAGCAGGATGCAGTAGATATCTCAGCATGTTTCATCTACAGGACACCTGTCAGTACTTTACTCTGGTTACTCAGTAACACAGAGTCAGACTGCTTTGACGACTGAATGCAACACATTTTAGAAAATCTACGTTCTATTAACAGAAATCCAGAAAGGTTGAACTTTGGTGTTTGCATTGTTATTTCAAGCAGGGAATTTTAGTCAGTTTAAAGGAGGAAGCATAACAAGCTTAAAATCAAGGATCTGTACCAGAAGTGACTATTTCCTGATTTTTAATATAGATTATAGAGTAAATTTAGTTTTATGTGTATAATTAAATGTTACTTTGTGATTTGTATTTTCCCCTTTTGTTGTTTTATAGATTTAGTTTGACGTCAGCTGTTGGAGAATGAATTGCATGAAGGAACCGAGACATTAATGTGCAAAAGTCTCAATTCTTCATATTTTGCAGGGAAAGTAGCAAATAGCCGCAGCACTTTATCAAAGCGTGTAAATATATATGGAAATGCAGTATGTTCTTCTTCTTTTGGCTGCTCCCTCTAGAGGTCACCACAGTGGATGGTCTGCTTCCATCCTCAGCATCCTCCTCCCTCACACCAATCCTCTGCTTGCCCTCCTTCACTGCATCCTACCAACCTTTATACTCGACGTTTGTCTCTAAGGGTTTGACCTGAGCGTCTCTCTGATATACTCCTTCCTGTCCAAGGACAGACATTGACCACAGACCATCAGAAAGCCTGCAAAACTAGTGAGCAAGAAAACTTTAGACAATGAAAAAAGACTGGAGGCTTTTTTCACAAAAACAAAAATACATACAACACAGTTGAATTATGACCTCATCACTTTGACCTTTGACCTTAGCTTAAACAGCCGCTCTGTGCCTACAGCTGAGTGGGGAGAGGAGCTGCTCTGAGACCTAGTGCTCCCCCTAGTGAACCACTACACAACACACACTGCTGCTTCCAACACACAGCCCTCTCCCCTCTCTGCACAAACTCGAAAATCTCCACAAACTCACACGAGTGACAGACAGTGAGGGAAACAGACGCACAAGTGCATGATTCACATTGTCTGCAGACTGTTAGAGCAGCACAAGAAACATGAATCGGTTCAAGGAACATATTTTCTAAATCTAGTCAGTGCTGCGGTCAGATATGGATCACCATCAAGATAGTGAGCTAAGTGACAGAGTAGGGCTGGGAGAAGTGGACACGCACACGCTCAGCACTAATACAGGGAGAGTTTTCACAAATGTGATCACAGCTCGTTCGTCACGTCCATGCAAAGCAAACATTTTATCACTGTGTGTCGAGATTTTACACGATTGTAACAATTTATGTTTTCATTTTACAGCTAAAAGTACAGCACGTTTGATAAAGCAATGCTCTTCTCAAACATCCAGGAAGCTTAGAGAAAAGAAGAGAGTGGCCTAAAGCAATCTCACCCATCAGATAATTAGAGCAGGAGAAGCAGCTCGTAATCATTAAGTGTGATAAAGCTACAGGGACCTTTCACCGTCACCTTGCTGCGTGCCACACACTTCATTTTTCCATCACTTTGCTTCTTTTTTTTGTTTTTTAAAGGACCTACATCGTGCACTCAGGCCCAGCAGTGCATACTCTCTTATATAGAATACATTTTTGGAGCAGTGTACAAATACTCTGTACTTTTCAAGACACAACAAGGTTCTTTTTTTTCCTAAATACTATTTAATGTGCAGCCATTCTTGTAACAAAGATTACAACATAAAATGGCTCGCTGCCCCGCGGTGGTGGCTGTAGCTCAGGAGGTCGTGCAGGTCACCTGCTAACTGGCAGGTTGATGGTTTGATACCTGGCTGCTCCAGCCTGCGTGCCAAATATCCTCGGGCAAGACACTAACACCAAGCTGCTCTCTGATGTGACCGTCACAGTGTTTAATGAATGAAAGGAGGTAAAGTGTTTTGAGGGCTCAGAGTAGAAAAACACTGTATAAGAACCAGTCCATTTATCATTTACTTAACTGCTAGTTAAGATAAAAATTGGTCTAACCCACCTGCCTCTGGATCTGAACGAGCACGATCAGGTAAAAGTCTTTCGAGTGGTGTCTTTACATGAAGCGTTTTCAGCGGTTAAAGGACCGTCAGCATGTCTATGGTAAAAACTGGAGACAGACACACAACACTGTATGAAAAGCTCGTTTCCCATGTCAGACAGGGGCTGTTTGTGTTTGTTCTCACTTTATGAAGCCGACGATCCAACATTTACAGACACTTAATGCTGTGTGGAGACCAGAGAGGAGCCACTCATTTCACTTCTCTTTCTCAGTCCTTTTCTTTCTTAGCTATTTAATATAAATATATATATATATTTAGCACATTTAGCACAATATTACAGTGACCTAAATCTAATGCTCATGTCATCAGCACCACTGCATCTCCTCTGAATGTGTCTTTTAGGCTTTTTCTATCATAGACAAAGATGAAAGAAATGTAACAGATACATGACACGTCAGCAGGAAAGAGGAAAACAACAATGCAATATGATGCCTTTTTTTCCAGATTGAGCTGCTCGGGGTGGCAGCATGTTGGAGTAGCTCTCTTACCGTTACTGTTGTTTAAAACTTTCATTCCTCCGTTTTTGGCTGAAGGATTGCATTTCTCTCTATTTTTTGGATCCTGTGCAGCTGGAAGGAATTTTGCTGATAATCTTTTTACTTTTGATCATTTGTTATGATGCATAAGCATAACAACAAGGTGGCTTACAACTAATAATAATAATAATAATAATACATTTTATTTAAATAGCGCCTTTCAAAGCACCCAAGGACACTGTACAACAGATAAAAACTGGAAATATACACAATGATAAAAATAGAAGATAAAAGTTAAAACATACAGAAATTTAAGAATAGGCAATTTTAAACAGATGAGTTTTGAGGGTGGACTTAAAAAGAGAGAATGAACTAATATTTCTGAGGTCCGGGGGTAGGGAATTCCAAAGTCGAGGGGCAGAGCAGCTAAAGGCCCTCCCTCCCATTGTGATCAGACGAGCAGAGGGAACAGAGAGAGAAAGAGAAGATGAAGATCTGAGGCAGCGGGATGGGAGCTTCATCTGTAATAAGTCAGAGAGGTACGGTGGAGAGAGAGAATGAATAGCCTTGAATGTATACAGAATTATTTTAAAATGGATGCGAAATTTGACCGGGAGCCAGTGAAGTTGCTTCAGGATTGGGGAGATGTGGTGGGTAGAAGAAGTCCTAGTAATAATACGGGCAGCAGAGTTCTGGACAGGTTGAAGCTTGTTGATAGATTTTTGTGTGAGGCCAAATAATAATGAGTTGCAGTAGTCAATTCTAGAGATAACAAGATTATGGATGAGAATGGCAGTGGCGTGAGGTGTGAGGAAGGGGCGGAGGCGATTAATGTTACGGAGTTGGAAATATGCTGCACGTGTAATATTATTGATATGTGAGTTAAAGGATAATGTGCTATCGAGAATGACACCCAAGCTTTTCACAGAGGGAGAGATAGGGACCAGCGAGTTATTGATGGTGAGAGAGAAATTGTTAATTCTGGATAGCAGTCGTTTAGTGCCAACCAGAAGAAGTTCCGATTTATTGCTGTTGAGTTTAAGAAAGTTGGAGGAGAACCAAGAATTAAGTTCAGCTAGACAGAGGATGAGGGAGGGTGGAGGAAGAGTAGAGTCAGGTTTGGTAGAGAGATAGAGCTGGGTGTCATCGGCGTAGCAGTGGAACTGAATATTATATTTACGAAAAATATGTCCGAGTGGAAGAAGGTAGATGATGAAAAGAAGGGGCCCGAGGACAGATCCCTGGGGCACCCCAGTGGATAAAGGAGAAAGCTGAGAAGTGAAGGATTTTAATTGAATGAACTGAGTGCGGTCAGATAGGTATGATTTAAACCAGGCTAGTGGAGTGTGAGAGAGACCAATAGAAGCTAATCTGCTAAGGAGAATGGGATGAGAGATGGTGTCAAAAGCTGCACTCAGATCAAGAAGGATAAGGATGGAGAGGAGACCAGAATCAGCTGCTATAAGAAGGTCGTTTGTTATTTTTATAAGAGCAGTTTCAGTGCTATGTAGAGGACGAAAGCCAGACTGGAACTGTTCGTAAAGGTTATTATCAGTTAGGTGAAGATGGACTTGTGAAGCAACTATTTTTTCAAGGATTTTTGAGAGAAATGGTAGATTGGAGATAGGACGAAAATTATTAAAGTTGTTGGGATCTAGACCAGTTTTTTTCAGAATTGGGGTAATAGCAGCAACTTTGAAGGAAGCAGGAACAGTTCCAGTGGTGAGTGAAAAGTGAATAATAGCAGATATGAGGGGAAGGAGAGGGAGTAAGCAGGCTTTGACGAGGACAGTGGGGATAGGATCGAGCTGGCAGGTAGAAGGCTTTGATTTATGGATGAGATCAGCAATATCAGCTAAGGATGGAAGTTGAAAAAAAGAGAGGAAGTGAGAAGGGGGAGAAGTTAGGACAGAGAAGCTACATTGAGCATTAGGGTCCAGGTCTAAGTGTATTTTATGAATTTTATCAATAAAGAATAGCATTAGAGCATCACAGAAGTTAGATGAATAGAGATGAGCAGGCAGAGAATCAGGTGGCCTGTTAAAAGAGTTGAATAGTGAGAAAAGGGTCTTGGTAGAGTTCTCACTTGAGCAGACAATAGCAGAGTAATAAGCAATAAACTGGAGCTGATTAACACTGCAAAAGCTGAAATAATACCTCAGCTGAAGCCATAAATCCAAGATGACTTGAAAAGGAGTCATCGTGGATGCAGAGCCTATCATCGCCTATCAGTAGTGGGCAATGTGAGATCACTGGCTAGCAAGATGGATGAACTCCAAACCCTAATAAGGACTCAGCCGGAGTATCGGGAATCGTCTCTGCCAGGCTCCACGAGCAGACAGAGATTTGAAGAGCAGCAGAAAGGTGGATTAGCAGTGCTTGTCAACAACAGATGGTGTCATCCAGGACATGTTACTGTGAAGTGTCGTCTCTGCAGCACAGATACCGAACTTGGCAGTAAGTTTCCATCCATATTATTTACCAGTGTTATTTTGGCAACTGGTTACGTTCCACCTTCAGCCGTTACTGACGTTTGTCAGCTGCTCAACCAGAGAAAACAAGACTCTGGATTTGTTTTATGCAGTTGTCAAGGATTCATATATCTCCAAATCAAGACCTCCTATGGGCAATCCTGATCACAGTCTTGTTTTTCTCTGCTCAGAATATAAACCCCTTGTTCAGAGGCAACCGGTGACGGAGAGATCTGTGCGAAAGTGGTCACAGGAAGCCGAAGAAACCCTGCAGGGTTGTTTTGAGACTACAAACTGGATAGGTCTTTGCCAGGAACATGGAGAGGACATCAATGCCATGGCCGAGTGTGTGACTGACTGACTAGAACAGGGAAATGCTTCCCTAATAACAAACCCTGGATCACCAGTGACCGAAGGGACCGATAGACAAGAAAATTCAATTCAATTGAACAAGAGCTTTCAGGGAGGGACGGGGAATTGTTGAGGAGTATTCAGATCCAACTTAAAGTCAAGATTAGAGACAGCAAGGACACGTACAGGAAGAAGCTGGAGCTGGAAATGGTGTCATCTGTTGATCTGCTGGTTGGGAATTCATATTGGTGGGGGTCAGCTGTGATTTGGAGAGGAGCGTTAATGTATTCCTGCTCCAGTCTCTCCACTGACTTCATAATAATAGGTGTTAATGTTACAGGTCTGCAGGTTCATCGGGGTGCAGTCTGCCAGTGAAATGGCACAGTTATTGAGGACTCGAGACAACAAGTTTAATCTGGGAGACGTGGAAGACGCAGTGCAGTTCAGGGTGGCCTTAAGCTCCTGGTTATTGTGTCCACTTGGCCATTAGTCTGAGGATGAAAGTCCGAGGACAGACTAATGCCGCGGTCGGCTACCAGAGCAGCTGCAGGAAGGTAATTGTGTCGTTTCTATCAGAATGACAGGTGAAGTTTGCTTTGTGAACCCAATGACTTGCCTTCGACCGGACTGAGGTGAGAGCGTAGAGATGACAAGATGACTGTTTCCAGGTTCATGTTCAGCTTTGTGGATAACTGACTCGATTTCCCAGGCAAGTGATCCAATTACAGAGGAGGGAATCAGGATGGTCGAACATCAGAGGTTGTAATGGAGGTGGAAAATTGTCGGGAGAGCATGTCAGGCTTGATGTTCTTAGAGTCAGGTCTGTAAGAGATAGTGAAGTTAAACTGAGTGGGAAAAGACTAAACACCTGGTGTTTAGTCTTTTTGCAGACTGGAAGTAGCAGGGTGGTCCGATCCTTCCAACCAGTCATTCCACTCTTCTTGGAGAGCATGGGAGCAGGTGTTTGAGACTTCAGCAGGAGATGAGCCCTTATTATTTTCACCAGTCAGTAACCCCACCATTACTGACAAATTATGCTGTTTTGGCCGCACGGGGCAAGAATCAATGAAATGACCTTTTGGGCCACAATAAAGGCATCTATATTCCTCTGTGTTCTGAGGGGAGGGGCTCTGACCACGCACGACCAGTCTGGATCAGCTGAACCCTGCTGTCTATCGTTCCGCTCTCTCAGCCTGTGGGACCCACCCTGAGACCAAGCTGGAGGCCTTAGTTCACCTGAGGACCTCAAACCGTGAGCTGGGACCCCATCCAGCTTACTGCATCAGCTGGTGTTCAGCCAAGCTGCCCTCCCATATGGAAAAGAAACAGTAAAAGCTTATATGATTTACTCATGAAAGTGGCCACTTTCTCATTACTTTCATATATTGTTTTAGTATCCAAAACATACAAGTTTCATTATATAATTTTTCAAGGGATCTTATATCTGTTTTCACTCTTGTATGATTTTCATACAAGTTTCACACAAGACAGATACAAACTTTATAAGATTTATATCTTTTCCATATGGGCTGCCCTGTGCTGCCATGAGTGCAGCGATGTGCCACCACTGCTACCACTGCTATCCAAGCCAGAGAGAAACTTGGGGTTAGTATCTTGCCCAAAGATAATTGGCATGCAGACTTGAGTAGCCAGGGATCAAATCCCCAACTTTACAACCTCCCCTAACTCCTGAGCTACAGCCACGCCTTTGCCCCTGCCATCAGCCTTCTGTAGATCATCTCCATACCATTGACACCACGTTACCAAATAAATCATGTCTTCTCCACTTCTGGGCCCCAGGGTCCCTCTGTCTCCACTGCTGACATTTTGGTAGCCTTTGTTAGTTGCGTGGTCAGTCCCCTGGATTGTGTTCTGGATTTGTTTGGACTCTGAAACTCTTCAATTTTATTTTATTTATATAGTTCCAAATCACATCAGCAGTCACCTCAAGACGCATTACTCTACAACACCAACAATCACATGACCCCTGATGAACAAGCACTTGGTACCAAACCACCAGCAGAGCCAGTCTCAGGGAGGGGCGGCCAGTGACGGGATAAAAGACATGCTGTGCAAGAGTGGCAGAGATGGATTATTACTAATGATTAAATGCAAAGCGGTGTATAAAAAAAGAAAGAAGAAGAAAAAGACATTCTCCATTCAAAGGAAGCTCCCAGCAGAATACTGCAGCTGGCTTAAGGGAGGGTTCAGGGTCAAGTGACAAATATTACCTTTTTTTCTCCAGACTGAATGAGATCTTCTAAATTAGTGAGACAGCGTTTCCTCTTTAAGCTCTGTGTTTGTTAGTTATACCAACGAGTCAAGCACTTCTGATTTGAGGGCTTCTTTTCCACAGTGTCCGGGGTTGTATGCAGTGAGGATGTAACACTATTAATGGGATCATCACCCTCTGCGGGAGTTCAGGTAGCTGCTCTGCATGCTGTGGGAACAGGGCACTGAAGAGAAATTACATCCTTGATGCAGCACTGTCAGAAGGACAGCTGAAATGTAATCCCCACCGCTGTGTAATCCATTATTGTAAATGTAATTGATATTAAATGATCAGACAGAGTTTCAGGAATACTGTTAAATGTTCACTGGTGGTTGGGCTCATTTACACTTCGAGACAAGTCGATTGAGTCTGACAGCAGATTAAATGCAGCGCTGAGGCTGTCGTTTTCAGCACGGATGTTAAAATAACCTACTGTAACTATTTATCTGAAGTGAGTACTAAAGCAGATGAAAAGTCTGAGAAATCAGATCAAATCCGTGGGCGATAGATAAAAACAAACAAAACTGGTTTTAGGCTTTGAGATGAATTAAAGCTCTGTCTGGGTCTGTGGCTGACAAATGTCTGCCGGTGCCCTTCCTCAGTCTGTGTTTCAAGGATTCTGACAGTCTGTAAATCATTATTTTTAAATAGTTTACTAAGAGGGACTTAGGACAGAGAGACGTCACGTTTATTAATCCACATTTAAGTGTTTTACTATTTGCTGTCGTCGAGGATGCCATGTTGTTATATTGATGCTATAATTTCTCTTACTTAAATTGGTAAATTCGTAAACTCTTAAAATAACTTTTAACAAGAAGATAGTGTTGAGCTGTTGCATCACCATTTAGCCAAAATGGAAATCAAATGGAGCGAGAAAGGAGGATGTTATGATCCAAAGCATGCCACCTGTAGGCCATGGCTGCTCGGCTGCCAGTGGAGCTGAGAGACGAGTGTTTAAAGATGATGTAACTGATGATAGAAGGAGCAGGAGACAAACTACGCAAGGGTTAACTTGGAATTTGGCTGCTTCCTGTTCTGTGTTTTTACACATAGCTCAGGTTATGGCTGGAAAAGTTAAAGTAGAGCGAGGGCTGAGGCGAGTCACAGCTTGACAAAGGCAAGCACAGATGCATACTTTACTTGTGAAAGCTCCAGAGACAGCAGGGACGGCATGTTGACACTGACACTTAATGAATGAGTATGAATGCACCTCATTCACACTCAAGTGAAAGTTTTTAAATAAAGCTCCATCCCTGTGACGGCATTTGGAGCGGGAACATGGTGCCACATACTGACAGCGTTGCCTGGAAGCTGTTAAAGCTTGTCTGTTTTCCCAGATTTTGCCTGTCGCCTTGGCTCATTTAGGCTCGCTCCCCGTCCCGTTTCATAGACTGCATCTGACACCTCAAAGACTTGCGCTTGCAAGCGCGTTCGTTTTGAAAAAAAGCAACAGAGAGGTTCGATTTCAGTGAAAACAATAACTAATGTCAAAGACGTATCTGCTGCTCAAGCTAGAGATGCTATCTGCTAACTCTGAAGAAAAACCCTCAAACATGGCTAAACGCACTTACACAGGGCCCAGAATGGTGCTGTCACGGTGGCATCGCTCAAGCAGTGGGAGCTTCAGTCAGTCAGTCTGCTGGCAAGAGGCAGACGGTGCGAAGCCAATGTGAAGCTCCCCACAGCAACGGGGAGAGACAGGGAGGCGAAGACAGACAGAGACGAGTGGAGGAGAGACAACAACATGGACAGATGGAGAGAGAAGTGAGGAGGGATGGAGGAGGAGTGACACAGGCACAGATGGACGTCAGACAGCAGTCTCCACACACTCAACACTTATTTCATAATCTTAGGAAAGTTTAAACTGTAGAAAAGTAGTTCATCTCACACATTTAAATCTATTTCACGCACAAACACATTACCCGTGTTTACAATTAATATTTGCCTTGATGACATTTGAGGAGCTGATGAATAAGGATAATGAGAGAGGAGGAAAGTCAGGTGTGGATATTTCTCAGGGGGCTTTTTTAACACATTCTTGAAGATCAATCAGATACCCGAAGAC
This sequence comes from Copadichromis virginalis, assembly GCF_057382275.1. Lineage (NCBI taxonomy): Eukaryota > Metazoa > Chordata > Actinopteri > Cichliformes > Cichlidae > Copadichromis > Copadichromis virginalis. The sequence continues at coordinate 1,678,143 of NC_140619.1, forward strand.
CTGAGAAGAAGTAATAATAATAATAATGCATTTTATTTAAAAACCCAAGGTCACCTTACAAAAGAACAAAATTAATAAAAGAAGCAATAGTCATAAAATACATAAAATAAGTTAAAACTGCAAAGCAGAACTTGACAACAGATAAAATCAGCACTGAAGCGAATGAGCCAGTTTGAGCAGAAGTGTACTGGTACTGATGTTCAAGAGCCACAGATGTGTTGTTTTCTTTGAGAGAAGGTCAGGAGGAGTTGGACTGTGTCCTTGTGATCTTTACAAAGCATATTAGAGAGCACCAACGGAGGAAATGCAGGATCTGCTCGTAGGGGAAATCTTGAATAGTGTCCCAGCACTCAAAGATCCATCTCTGCAGGACTCATCCTTTGATTGTGTGCATAAATTTAGTGCCTCTGTTTGACACACAATAAAAAGAAATGGCACTGGTGAATTTTAATTTTTAATTAGCAGACTGCTCTTAGGAGAGCCCAGGCCTCTCGTCCACTCATCCTCATCTGCATCACTTGTCAGATAGAAGGTCTGTGATGGATACGCACTTGCAAAGACATGAAAACCACATATTGATTTTCCAGGAGGAAAATACCTCCCAATGAGACAGTGTGACAATAATGTTATTAACCTCTGTCTCTCTTTATCCTGTCTTCCTTCTCTCACCCCAACCAATCACAGCAGATGGCCCCGCCCCTCCCTGAGCCTGGTTCTGCTGGAGGTTTCTTCCTGTTAAAAGTGAGTTTTTCCTTCCCACTGTCGCCAAAGTGCTGCTCATAGAGGGTCATATGATTGTTGGGTTTTTCTCTGTATGTATTATTGGACAATATACAGCACTGAGGTGACTGTTGTTGTGATTTGGTGCTGTATAAATAAAATTGAATTGAATTGGAAAAATGTAAAACTGGTGAACTTCAAGGACATCCATGCAGGAATCAGAGAACCAGAGAGAACGTGGTGAGGGAAATGATATTTAGCCAGCCACAGTCGGTATAAATGTTCCCGTTAGGCCCGAAACACCCAGTGGAAGTGCAGTAGTGCCAGTTGTGACCGGTAACGAGGAACATGATAGTGGTTTGTGTCGACACAATATGGCTGCTACATGTTTACACATGATTTACACTCAGTCAGTAAAAAAGAATACATTAATACACTATAACAACATTACATTATAATAAGTAGCACTGCATGTAATCGATAATGTAATTTGATTATAATGTTCAAATACTTTTTGGCTCATAACGCTGTTTTGCATGGCTGTAAGTGTCACGGTCCTCCTTTGCATCTCTGCCTTTCTTCCTCTCTCGGTCAGGATGAGTGTGGCTGTGTTTGTGTGTGCGCTGCTAACCTCACCTACAAGTTAATGAGTCCATTTGTTGTCATCTGCTGATCAACTATAACCAAACCTTATGCTAGAGAGATCCTTCAGTTTTCGCCTGGGTGTGTGGGTATTAGTGGGACCAGTCCCATTTTGTAAGAAGCCCATCTCCATAGTGACTCCTTGTGGCTACTTTTGCTATTGTGACAAAGCCATGTGACGTGGATGTTTAGAATCAGGGTTGGAGCAGTGTCTTGAAAAACCTCAGCTTCATAAGTTCGACACGGTGATGAAATGTCCGTATCGAGCTTTCCAGCAACTCACCTGTTCTGCCCTCGGTGCAAAAGCCTGCACCATTGGCCACAGCAGTAAGTGAAGCTAAGTTACTCAAATCAGGAAACAACCACTCTGAACAGAAACTCTGCTGGTCTTCATCAGAGGACTGTGATTGGTTGAATGTGAGTGCTGAGAACAGAAAAGCACTGATAGTAGTCCAAATACCTTTTACTGCTGCATTAGATTCCATCTTTCAGGTGTCCCTGCTTCTCTGTTCAGTGTGAAGAAATCTGGATCGTAACATAATAACTCCCTGTGTGTCTATCTGGAATATTTACATTTATCAGGATGAGAATCATTGTTGATATTGCAGCAATGGAACAACGACATTCAGCTGCAAGGCTATCAGTGCAAAAAGAAGAATTATATTAAACAAAAAATAATTTATATATATACAAAAAGACTATAACAACAAATGCAATTGTTTCCATATTGCACTTCTCTCCATTTGACAGCGTTGATGTAAATACCAGTGGTAACTGCTGAGGGATAAAAGCTGCTCCTTAGACTTTAGTTTTCCTGTTTATGGAAGAGAGACGTTCAAACAGCACAGGACCTGGGTCAGATGGGTCTTGAAGGATTTTATTAATGTTCCTGAGACGACAGGAGCTGTGCAGTTCTTCAAGTGAGGGGATAATACAGCCAACTATCTGCTGGCCTATTGTTGTTGTCTGGATTGGAGGCTTATTAAACAACCAGCTCAAACTGCCAACGTTTCAGGGAGACTGTACTGAGGGAGCGTGCATCTGGGAAAGACTTCAACTGAAGATGGATTTAAGGGACTCTGAGGAAGACAGGGAACACGCATGTCTCTCATCCTATAAACAACAGTCAGTTTCATTGCACCCTTCATGATGAGTAATGTAAATATATTCTGTAAACTTAATATTAATCAAATGTCTTTTAATATAATTTTTTTAATGATTTACTGACACATCATCTTATTTCATTTGACTGATAAGTACCGACGTTCACTGGTCAATCATTAAAGTGTTTACGCTCTCAAACACAAATAGTCCAATCACAGTAAAGCACCAAAGGGAGCGTCGATTTGTTTTGTTCAAGGTTAATAAGATTATTATTGATGAGATTCTAGACTGAAAAATAATCTGACTGCCACTAATAGATATATGCTGTGTAAAATAGTGAACGACAGGCAGTAGAACATTTTATTTTCCCTGGTTTAATTGAAATGGCTTTTCCATTATCAGGATTTGATTTCAGGTGAAGCTGCTGGAGTTTCAGTGATGTCGTACCAAACTCCAGCTTGGATTTTGGCAAGTGTGTTACTATTTTTTTAAATCATTATTATTATTGTTTTCTAGTTTGCGTTACTATTTTTAAGATTGATATGTTTCTTTTCTTTTAGCAGCACGGTGGCACGGTGGTTAGCACTGTTGCCGCACAGCAAGAAGGTCCTGAGTTCAATTCCACCATCAGGCCGGGGCCTTTCTGTGTGGAGTTTGCATGTTCTCCCCATGTTTGCGTGGGTTCTCTCCAGGTACTCCGGCTTCCTCCCACCATCCAAAGACATGCAGCTTGTGGGGATAGGTTAATTGGATTAATCCAAATTGCCCATCGGTGTGAATGTGAGAGTGAATGGTTGTGTTGGTCCTGTGAGTGGAAGGGCGAGAGGTGGGTGGAAGCGAATGGATGGATGCTTCTTTTAAATGTATTTAACTCTTGTGTGGTGTTTGGCTCTGCTGGATCCATTTTCAGAATTTTTCAAAAAGGAAAAATATAAAATAATGTGTTAAATAAAACACAGAAATGAACCCCACACAAGCATGAAGAGGTTAACTGTATGGCTTTAACACATGCTCTAGTGCAGGGCTGCCCAATCCCAGTCCTCAAGAGCTACTATCCTGCAGCTTTTAGATGCATCCCTACTCCAACACAGCTGAATCAAATGGTTTGATTACCTCTTCAGCATGACACCAAGTTTGGCAAAGGCCTGATAACAAGCCATTCATTTGATTCGGGTGTGTGGGAACAAGGATGCATCTAAAAGCTGCAGGACGGTAGCTCTCGAGGACCGGGATTGGGCACCCCTGCTCTAGTGGTAGTTATAGAGGGATGAGCTGAATGTTGGCATTTAAGGGTGATCGTCTCCGTCAGCACCGTCAGAGGCACTTTTAACATCAAACTGCAGACGGATGTTGAACCGTTTTGTATGATGGCCCCACGTCACAGGATCACTGTTAGTCCTACAATAGTTCGTGTGCTGTTCAGTGGTGACCCAGAAACAGCAACAATTGTTACAGGAAACTATTCTGGGCAGCATATTCAGGGCATCTTTCCATTATCGAGATTCATTTACTCTGACACTGCCAGTCAGGATAAAGCTGGTCATCAACTCACTAAGTTAACCCAAGGTTTCCTCTGCATGTTCATATGAAAGAGGAACATCTGACCAATCACAATGAGGCCTTTCATGGATCATATGACTCTTCTTCCACAGAAGATGATCTCTCTGAGCACCACTGCAGGGATGTTATCAAACGGTGGTGAAGATCATAAAAACCAGTAAAACACAGCACTGTTATTAAAAGGACGAGATGAATGCCACTGAAAGTTCCTCAGTTAATCTGGAGATTTAGTCCACACACTAAACATTTAATTCCAGTTAATAGTTTTATTAAGTGCAGGCTCACTGCTGTTGGCGACGGCTGCACATTAGAGCTGTGAAACTTTAAACTGGATCCATACTAACCCCCAGTCTGTCAAAGGAAACACTGAAATCTCCTCAGCTTGTCACAGATCAACAGGTATTCTTGCCGCCATGTAAAACAGCAGATTAGAATCATGTGTGACAACATTTAGACCTTTTCTAAATCACCAAATTACTACATGGACATTCCTGTTGCAATGTAACACACAGTTTGTGCGTCATTCAGTGGTTTTAGTAAGGCACATGTATAAGCACATATATCACACTTAATAAAAGAACCAAAGAAGACACAACGTTTCCAGCTGATGTTAAACTGAAACTCTCAACATACGCTGGATTTTTGAGTAGACAGAGTTCAACTACTTTTATTAAAAGGCTGAGGAGCCACCTTTGATCTCTGCATCTTCTCCACAGTTCTTGTGTTGATTGATTCTCAGCTCTAAGACCATGACAGTGCTGAGCATCTCTGAAAGAGTGCAGGTTGCACTGTATTTATGAACGGAAGACCCGGTGCAGACCATAAAGATGGATTTATTGTCTGGATTAAATATTCTTAAATGTTCTTCCAGTGAAGTGAAGAGCTGATAGAAGAGGTCTAGGACGTGCTCGTACACATCCTCTCTGTTCTGTGATGAATTCAGGATGAAATCTGCACCTCCCCACCTTCATCAGACCAAACCCTTGATGGTTGTAAAGTTGTAAATGCTGACTTCTTTCTTCGGGGCCACAGTGGACTGATGGGTAAAACTGTCAGTAGGATCAGCCTAATAAAGCCATGCACTTTGCTGATAATGTGATTTAGCACTTCTGGCAGGTAGTAGCAGCTCCGGTACAGAGAAAACTGAGCTTCTATTGTCATTTGAAACTCTTGGATTAATAACTGACACTTGCCTGGAATGAATAAAAATCCAGGTGTTCACGGTGTTGGAGATTCTGTTGTTTCTGAGTGCTTCCTCTTTAAATGTACGCACCTTTTCTGTGTCTCTGTGTTTCCTTTGTCCTCTGACACAATTGTAAGTGGCTTCACTTGCCCTAGTTCTTTCAGGGCAGGGGAGGAGGGTGGAAATTGCCTCCCTTAATTGAGTTACCTCACATATCTATTCCCTATTCCCACTCGAACTGATCATCCTCTCTTCCACTTTTGCTGCTTCTCTCACTCCATCACATTGTCATTGGGCTTGTCAACAGATCTGAAGCTGCGTCTGTTCTCATTTTTATTTGGAACATGTCTCCAAGACAAAGCTTCCATACAAGGAAAATATGAACTTTCCTTCTTCCAGTTTATCACTACTTTATACTGGAAAAAGGTAACACACTGTTCATCTTGGAAGCAATAGTTGTCAAAGTAGCATCTCCTCAGTCGTCATTGCTGAGCTGTGCTTAAGCATTTAGGCTTTATTCTTCTTCAGCATGTGGAAACCCTCCTTTTGTGTCCTCCACTGTCAAGAAAGAGCCATCGTGTCTCTTTGGTGGCTGAATGGTGTATTAAATGTATTAAATTATTTATGAAATGATTAAATAAAGCTGTTTTATTATTTTAACATATACAGAATAAGCATGTTGGTGCTCCATGTTTGAGGGTTGAAAGCTTCGATCATCAGAGGCGACTAAACACACTGTGCTAGTGACTGTGTGGAGTCCTGAGCTTCCCATAGCCTCATCTCCACAGCCTTGTTCAACTCACACATGATGAGCCTTCTTTATTCACACAGCAGAGCAGCTTTATTAAGCATGGATGGATCTGATGGTGAGTAGAACTACAGAGACTTCAGATTGAGGAGTTTTTCATAGCTGAGGCGGACTGGAGGATTAATCCAGAACAGGCTGGTCAGTTTACTCCAAAGACGAGCCGTCTCACATTCAGACCTTATACCAGAAGCCTGTTGGTTCTCTTTTAGCTACTTTTCATTGATCTGAACTGTTACATTGTTTCCAGTTTTATCAAACCTGTGCTCACATCCTGTTGTTTGGCTAATAGATTACTCACCTCCATTTCTGCTGCTCTATGTATATTGTGTTAGTCGTCACTGCAATGAACTGGCTCAGGCTGTGTTTACTGGGCTCTCTCACTGGTCCATGTTCACCACTGATAAATCCTCTGATCGATGATTGTCATCAGGAAGGCTGAAGGGGTCAAAGTGGCATCGTGGTTTGTTTTCCCCCTCACACCTTTGTGTTTTGGATTGCTTTTTACTTTTACCTGCTGGTTTCCTTTCTTCACTTAAAAGCATTTGGTCCTGTTTTTATCATGTAAAATGACTTGGAAACCTAAATTAAAATATATCCCTTCATAACACAAACCCAGCATGCTGGGTGGAGCATTGAACGCAACAACCACATCTGTCCAGTGCCTGCTGATAGACACTGTAGCCAAAAGACAGCTTGTGAATTGAAACAAAATGTCTTTGTGAAGAATAAATAAATCCAGACTTTGTGTTTATTTCTGTGAGGCTTACAGATAAATCAGCAGGATTTGCTGCTCTTAATTTCTTTCTTTTCACATCTTTTGAAGTCTGCAGCTGGAAGAATAATGTTGAAGGCCAGTGCATCACGTGACATCGGGGGTCCTGACCGAGGGTCTGTGAGCCTATGTGGCAACATCACATCACACTGCTAACCTGCCATGTCGTTGTTCTTGCATCCTGAATCCACAGTCTGATTCTCCTTTCTCCCTGTTCTCCTGTCTTTACATCATCATCGTCATCGTCACCTCCCCCAAGCCTAACCTAATTACCAGCTTATTTAACATTTATCTTAATTACCCCCACACCCCCTCTTACCCCCTCTAATGTAATTAATGTAATCAATAATTTATTTAAATATCTCCTTTTAAATTAATTATTGTTGCATCAAAGCTAATTAGCTATACTAATTAAGCGAATGGTTTCGTATCCCCTCTGTGTACGTCGCAGATCAAATGCATAAAGTGTTTCAAGTATTGTTTACAGGCGAGTCCTCATTATCAGCTCTCACTAACTCTGCCTGACACTTTCCATGTCCGCTTCTCCTTTGTGTGTTTGGACAGAAACAGCTGACTGTCCTGTTGCTAAGCTGCATATCAGTTAAGAGCTTTAGCTGTGCTCTCTTTTTTTCCTCGTGGCTTCTAAGCCACCGTCATGCCTGCACATTTTTGTTCCTCTCCATCATTTCTTTCCTCCGCAGTGCTCTCGCACTCTCTCATGACATTTAGAGAAAGAGCTCCTATCAGGTCACGTTCCACAGCCCTGAACAAGGAGATGATATGAAAAGAGGAAAATGTCTGATTACAGAGTCTGCTTTGCATGTCAAACAAGACAAGCTGATTCACATTAAGTGTTGTGTAGTTAACATTTATGTTAACCACGTCCAAAAATATTAGAGGACTGGCCGAAAGCCAGCTTCACAGTTTTAGCCAGTGAGTCACCATGGTTACTTAACAGGGTGGGCAACTTTTCAGATTTTATCCCAAATTATAGTTTTGGCTTTAAAAAGTTAAGAAAACAAAATTACTGTTTGATTTAATTTTCACTTTAGAGCAGAAGAGTCTGTTTTTACCAGCGTATAAAAACCAAAGAGTTCTGTGTATTAAATATCTATTTTGTCCACTTGATGTATCCTATGGTCCTGTCCATCATGGACACACTGCAGCTCGTCTTTTTGTTGCTAATGAGAATAAAACTGAGAGCAGAACATCTGGGTGTCGTGGTGGTTTAAATATACATACATGGGTTTTATCTTCTTTTCCATTAATAAGTTCATGAAGCAACATGAAGAAAAAAAGCAACAGTATTTTATGGCATCTAACTGTGTCAAGTGGACTCAGAAAACAGAAACTAACGAGTGCTCTGAAAAGGTTTGTTTGCAGAAATCACAAAGTAAACTGATGACACGCTGCTTGCAGTGAGTGCTGATGATCTACTGGAAGGTGGAGAGCAATAGTAGGAGTCAGTCTGTGGGAGAGAATTCCTCTGTGAGTGGGGAAGTTGGGGTTTACTTATATTCACAGGTGGAAAGGACACAGGACTGACTGAAGACAGGCAGGAGGAAATTGACCTGAGCGTTCTCCTTCCACCTGCAGCCTCCCCAGACTCCAAGACCCTATCATATTTTCTGTCTGTCTCTATTTTTAAGCTTTTTTATTAGTACTACATTTACGTGATATGTGATATATAGTATCTCACTTACTATAGTGTCTCAATAACATATATTTATCTTCAAATCATCTCACACATGTAGCTTTTTCTTTATGGAAGTCCCCCCACCGGCTCTGGAAGAATTGCAGCCTCAGTACATTTGCTGTCTATCACACGTAATCATATGTAAATGAGCAAGGAAACTGAAGAAAGAGAGAATAATTAAAAAAGCACAGACAGTTTGTGTTTGGTCAGTGATTTCTTTTTGTTGGGTTGCCATCCCACCATGGATGATCTGATATCCTCGTGTTGGTGTTGTTCCCAGACCATCATGAAAATGTTGTTCCAGGTTCAACATTGCAAGTGACCAATCACATTGTTGTGACGTTATTCTTTTGCGCGCCAAGCCATTCGTGCATTTATGAAATTCCAATGTTGCAAGGACAATATCAATTCTGCTTACTGTTTATTAAAGGGTTACGGTTAGGGTTAGGGTCAGGGTCCGTTGATCGGCGGACAGAGGCGGTTTCACGCAGCTTAAGTACAGTTTTTTGTTTTACGCCGGTTTTTCCCAAAGTCGCAAAAGTATGACGTCACAACATCTGATTGGTCACTTGCAATGTTGATCCTGGAACAACATTTAGTATGATGATCTGGGAACAACACCAACATGAGGATATCAGATCAACCATCCCACCACAGTGTGTGACCGAGCTGGTGACCAGCATGAGGAGGAGTCTGGTTTCTGCAGACTTCAGTTATCCAATACAATAAACTATACCAAAGAAGAGTCAAGAGCAGAATAAGCTGAGAAGATTTGGCAGGTTTTTCACGAGTGCAGCTCACGTCTTCAACTCTGCTCCTCGAAGCACAAACGCATTTTCCTTACAAACGAGTATGAACACAGAAAAATTGACCAAACACAAATTGCCTTGGTTTTGTGCTACGTTTGTATAATTGAATATATAAAATAACAGAAATAATTTATACTAACTAAAAGTCCATATTAGAGGTGTTTTATGTCACCTGCACCCACAGAGTCAGTTTCTAATGGGCCTCAGCCTGAACCTTCATAGACTGCTGCCCCCTGTGGGGGACTGAAGCTATCCTTGCTCCCGAGTGTGGGCAGCTGCAGCTCAGCCGATTCCACATTTCAGTTCCCAGAGTGATCGTTTCAATGTCTCCACATTAGTCTGTTGCTGAATGAGGCGGCTGAGCATCCTGCACAGACGCGCACAGCCTCGATAATCAGATGAGGCGACTAAACACACTGTGTGACATGCCCTCATCTCCAGAGCCCGAGCCAGAAGCTCCCACATCGTTCACGTGATCTTGTGTTTTTTGTTCAACTCACACATGCACAGACATACATGCACACACTGATGAGCCTCCAGTTCATGGAGGTTAGATATCAGTGGGTGCCTATAAAACCTGTAAGGGACAGCTAAAGCAGGCTACATTTAATAATACAGAGGACAATTATTTTGCATCCCGTGGAGACCAACACTAATTTAATAATTTATGCGTTTGATCAGTGTGCCTTCCCTCCAGTCTCTGAGAGACTTTCAGAAGGACTACCACTGTGAATTAAAGGACAGATTCTACCCCCACCCCCACCTTCCCCATCTTTCCATTATGATAAGCTGTGGCTTAATTAATTTAATAGGGTCAGGAGTTATTACCACCTACACTGCACACACTTTATTATAATGAGGGATCACCTCCATTATGAATTCTTTTTCAGCACATATTTTTGAAGACTCTTTTTCTCAGGACCCCTCAGATCCACAGTGAGGAGAGCGGTGATGTGGAAAAGTGACTCATTCTGTGACTGTAAGCAGCTACAGGTTACATACAGCAGCCTACATGTGATCGATGAGGTATTGCTCTCACAGTTTATCAGGATAATGCACTGACTGCAGTGTATACCTTTACCATCAATGGCCAGAGCATATACCAGTAATCTTTATCACTTGGAATATTACAGGTGTATTCCAATCAAATAGGCAATAGTCCAATATAAGGCGGTCCACCATTGCCCAGCAGACATTCTGGAAGCTGCTCCTTGCTGCTGTGGACAGGCTGAGAGCTGATGCCTGGGCTTTGCTGGATGGCAGCAGGAGCAGCCTCAGTGCCCACTACTCCTTGGGAAACCAGCATGCCTCCACTGCCTTGAAGACTCCAAGGAAGGCACCTTGGGCTCAGGTGAGGCCCAAACCAAGCAACCAGATTCTCCAGGACTTTGTTTTGGTGTTTGGCCTGGTCCTGCAACTGGTCTGGCTGTTTCTGCCTGCTAGCTCCGCTGCAGACGGTGGTCCGTCATTACTGTCTGAACTAGTTTTCGGCACCCCTTGTGAACATATGACCGCGTTGCAACACACATGATCCTTACTCCAGCCTCCCCTGTAGCACTGCCCCCTGAAGAAGCTGCTTCCACCCTCCCCTGCAGTGGAGCCACAAACCCCACATGTCAAGTGTCAGCCACCACACAGCAGTTATGGAATAGATATTAGGGGTGCAACGATACACAAAATTCACGGTTCGGTTCGATACTTTGGTGTCACGGTTCGATATTTGCTTTTTTAATTTGTCATTTATTAAAATTATAAATATATATTTTAACTCAAAAATACAGTTTTTAAATTTAATGTTGCTGAAACAACAAAGTAATAAAAAATAAATCTACCTGATGGAGGAATCACTCATCTTTGGAAAAGAGAGTTTATTACAGAGAAATGTCTCTTTCAAAATAAAAGCTCTACTATACGCTTCTTCTGGGCTATATTCTCAGCAGCATATTAAACATATCAGGTCCCCATAAGGAGAATCCTGTGCTAACGGCTGTCTAAATGACTCGGGTAAAGTTTGTAGCATGCGTGCTTGTTGTTTTTGTCTGCCTCCACTTGTCTTTGCACTAGGATGATGTCGGAGTAAATGTGCAGTCATATTCGTTGTGTTCCCACTAGTGCTGTCAGCGTTAATCTGAAATGACGTTAACGCCACAACACGGCAAATCTCCGTTAACGAGCTACCGCGGATCGCCCCGTGCGTGGGGCTGGACGGCCAACACGTTAACGAGCTAACTGCGCTAACACACTAGCTCCCAACCATGTCATTGAGCATTGCGTGGCACATCCAACATACTGTTTTACTTTAGTCCATGACGCGCTTACCTTCATACGTCACATGAAAACCAAAATAGTTCCAAAGGCCAGATCTGAATGAGGGTGGGGGAGGTTCAATTTGCCATGTTGCAACGAGCTTAGCTTCTGTCTGCTAGCTTGCCCTGCGCTCAGTGGATCTGCACTCAACAGTGCAGCCTAGGCGGAGTAGTCGAACGCAGATCCACTGAGCGCTCAACACAGACAGCATCGTTAGAAGAAAAGTTGATATAATAAATAAAAAATGTTGTATTGTTCGATACATATGGGTACCGAACCGAAAGCACTGTATCGAACGCTTCGATATCGATACGAATATCGTTGCACCCCTAATAGATAGCTGTGGTTATGTGACTATCAATCAATCAATCAATCAATCAATCAATCTTTATTTATAAAGCACTTTTCACACAAAAAAAAATGTAGCACAAAGTCCTTTACATGGTTAAAAGCAGCCCACACCACCCTCCAACTCACTCCCCGCACTCTCATTAACATAAACGATGTGAATACACACATATCCCCCCCCCCCCACACACACACACACACACACACACACACGCATACACGCACACTTAAAGAGTAAAAATTGGGCTGGGTTCACACGAGCCAAGTGAGGAAACACTATAACAGGGAGCCGTCTGCACCGGGAGCTGGTTACAGACCGCAGCCTCCGGGCTGGGCACACAGCAGGAGGGAGGCAAAGGAGCCCCCCAGCCAGGCTGAGAGGACCCCCAGAGACCCACCAGCGGTCGATCACAGCCCCGGTGCAGAGAGCCCCCTCTGAGGAAACACTGGAGATATGACACAATAGGATATATACAGGGTAAAATGATAAAATAAATAAGAACAGGATACAATATAAATATAAATATAAATAGAGTAAGAAGATTAAAAATGAATAAGAATAAAATCAATAAATATTAGGTAAAGTCTAAATTAATAATAGAATAACAGGATAGAATAAATAAGCATAAAATAAATAAACGCTAAGTAAAAGCTAAATTAAAAAGGTGGGTCTTGAACCTGTTCTTAAAAACATGTACGTTCTCTGCGGCCCTGAGCTCCTCCGGCAGGCTGTTCCACAGACGAGGACCATACCACTGAAAAGCTGCCTCTCCGTGAGTATGTGTCCTGACTTTAGGGACAATCAAAAGGCCAGCACCAGAGGACCTCAGGGTCCGCGAGGGTTCGTATGGTAAAAGCAGATCTGAGAGATAAGAAGGCCCAAGACCATTAAGACATTTAAAAACCAATAAAAGAACTTTAAAATCGATCCTGAAACACACGGGGAGCCAGTGCAGCGATTCTAAAACCGGTGTAATGTGGGCCCGCCCTCTGGTCTTCGTCAGCACACGAGCTGCCGAGTTTTGTAAAAGTTGTAAAGTTGAAATATTCTTCTTAGGAAGACCAGAGAGCAGGGCATTACAGTAATCAATACGACTGGTAATAAAAGCATGCATCAGCATCTCCGTGTTGGCCCGAGAGAGAATAGGGCGGACTCTGGCTATATTTTTTAGATGATAAAACCCAATTTTGGTTACATGTTTAACATGTGGGATAAAACCAAGCTCAGAGTCAAAAATAACACCCAGGTTTTTCACTTGTAGCGAAGGACATAGTGAAAATGCCTCTAATTTAGACAAGAGTTTCTCTCTCTGAGCCTCAGGACCGACGATTAAAACTTCAGTTTTGTCCTGGTTAAGCTGTAAAAAGTTTTCTGCCATCCAAGATCGTATATCCAAGATACAGTTAAAAAGAGCATCCATTGGTCTGGTGTCATCAGCAGACACGGAGATGTACAGCTGCGTGTCATCAGCGTAACTGTGGAAGTTCACTCCATGCCTCCTGATGACACCGCCGAGAGGGAGCATATACAAATTAAAAAGTACAGGGCCTAGAACCGACCCTTGAGGCACACCACATGTCATTCTATGGACCTTAGAGGAGCATCAGAATCAGAATCAGAATCAGAAACTTTATTGTCATTGTCATGAGAACAACGAAATGAAGAATGGTCCCCGATCATTGCATCATCCCTAGCAATATCAAAATATAAATAAAACAATAAAATTCAATAAATAAAATAGATAGAATACTTAAAATACTAATAAGATATAACAGTAAAACATTCACATACATTCCCACACACATGCTTCAGACCGTGCATAGATTAACACAAGAGTGGCGTGATGGACATTTTTTTTGTAGTATTCAGATGTGTTATTGCAGTTGGATAACAGCTGTGTTTGAGTCTATTAGTCCTTGCTCTGATTGCCCTGTACCGTCTGCCTGAGGGCAACAGTTCGAACAGGGAGTGGCCAGGATGTGAGGTGTCTTTTATGATGTTTTGGGCCTTTTTAAAACAGTGGGCGTTGTGTAGAACTTCCAGTGTGGGGAGAGGGCAGCCAGTGATCTTTTGGGCGGTGTTAATGATCCCTTGGAGTGCTTTCCTCTGAGCCCCTGTGCAGCTAGTGTACCAGATGCATATGCAGTAAGTTAGAACACTCTCAATGGTGGCTCTGTAGAAGGACACCAGCAGTCTCTGTGTGATGTTATTCCTCCTGAGAATTCTCAGGAAGTACAGTCTCTGTTGGGCCTTTTTCAGCAGCTCGGAGGTGTTCACACTCCAGGAAAGGTTCTCCTCTATATTGACTCCCAGGAAGCGGAAGCTTGCCACCCTTTCTACACAGTCCCCATTTATGAATAGTGGTTGGATCTCTGCCTTTTTCCTTCTGAAATCTATTATGAGTTCTTTGGTTTTTGAAGTGTTGAGGAGGAGGTTATTGGCCTTACACCATGACGTCAGCTGCTCCACCTCGTCTCTGTACGTAGACTCGTCTCCCTTGGTAATGAGCCCCACCACTGTGGTGTCATCTGCAAATTTCACAAAGATGTTGCTGTGGTGGCGAGGAGTGCAGTCGTGTGTGTAGAGAGAGTAGAGCAGTGGACTGAGCACAAAGCCCTGGGGTGAGCCAGTGCTGAGACTCAGGGCTGAGGATGTGTGATGGCCAACTCTGACTCTCTGTCTACGGCCCGAGAGGAAGCTATTGATCCACATGCAGGTGCTGTATGGAAGCCCCAGGTCTTGTAGCTTGGCCACCAGTTTGTGTGGAAGGATGGTGTTAAAAGCTGAGCAGTAATCCACGAAGAGCATCCGCACATAGCTACCATGCTCTTCCAGGTGAGTTAATGCAGCATGGAGTGCTGTGGCTACAGCGTCTTCCGTGGATCGGTTTGCTCTGTAGGCAAACTGGTGTGGATCCAGGCTGCGGGGCAGGGCTGCTGTGATGTGTCTGCGGACCAGCTTCTCAAAGCATTTCATTACCACTGGGGTGAGTGCCACCGGTCTGTAGTCATTCAGGCCGTTGATGTGGGGCTTCTTAGGCAAGGGGACTATGGTGGAGAACTTCAGGCAGAGTGGGACAGTCGCCTGTGCGAGGGATTTGTTGAAGATCCTGGTGAAGATCCCAGCCAGCTGTTCTGCACAATCCCTCAATATTCGACCTGGCACACCATCAGGACCCGCCGCCTTCGTGAGTATGTATCCATACTCACCATAAAAGTTCTGTCTGAGAGACAGGAAGTGAACCAGTTGTGTACAGCACCAGAGAGGCCCACCATGTGTTTCAGTCTGTTTAAAAGAATAGCGTGGTCTACTGTATCAAAGGCTGCGCTTAGATCCAGCAGCACCAGGACTGAGAGCTTTTGGGAGTCCCAGTTACATCTAAGATCATTTAAAACCTTTAGGAGAGCCGTCTCTGTGCTGTGGTTCACCCTAAATCCAGACTGGAATATCTCCAGGATCTGTCTGTCATTGAGAAAATCAGTAATCTGAGTAAAAACAAGTTTTTCTAAGATTTTATTTAAAAATGGTGAGTTGGATACAGGTCTGTAGTTATTAAAATCATTACAATCCAAACTGCTCTTCTTCAGAAGGGGCCTCACCACCGCCGTTTTAAAGGCAGCAGGGAAGACACCCAACTGAAGAGAGCAATTCATCATGTATAAAAGCTCAGCCTCAAAAAATCCATAAAGTGTTTTAAAGAGTGAAGAAGGAATTGGATCTAAAAGACATGTGGTGGGTCTCACTGTGGAGAGAACTTTCTGAAGGTTCTCAGCATTAACCAGGACAAAGCTGTCCAGTGTCTCCTCAGGTACAATCGAGCCCTCAGATGTGTTTACAATCATATCGTGATTAGATAAAATATCAGATCTGATGGCGCTGATCTTTCCCCTGAAGTGGTCTGCAAACTGCTCACAGAGCGAGTCTGTGGGGTTCTTTGGGAGCTGTTAAAATCAGGGTTAAATAAATGATCTATGGTGGAAAAGAGGACCTTGGGATTATTTTTGTTATTACTGATTATTTTGGCGAAGTATGAATTTCTTGACTTCCTTAATGTATTATTGTACATTTTAAGTTGCTCCCAAAATATTTGATGGTTGATAGTATTTTTATTTTCCCTCCATCTCCTTTCTGCTGCCCTGCAATTTCTTTTGAGTTTTTTGACTTCTTCGTTTCTCCAGGGTGATGCATGTTTTACGTTAATCTTTTTGGTGGTGAGTGGAGCAACGGAGTCAAGGCTTTTCTTCAGTTTGCTGTTGAAATAACTAAAAATCAAATCGCAGGGTGCAGGTAAAATCACAGGGGGCATTCGTCTAAAACCCTGGTAAGATTTGCAGCCACTTCAGAGGTTAGATAGCGCCTCCTCACAGTTCGCACCGAGGTCTCCCGCTGAATAAAACCGGTGATGTTAAAAAACACACAGTAGTGGTCAGAGACAGCCAAGTCAACAACAGAGGACACGCTGGTGGACAGCCCATGGGTGATGACCAGGTCCAGAGTGTGTCCTCTGTTGTGAGTCGGCTGTGTGACGTGCTGGGTAAAATCCAAACAGTGAAGAATGTTTAAGAATTCTTTCAATGCAGGGTCAGAAGGATTATCTATGTGCAGGTTAAAATTATCATATTATATTTTGAATGTATGTTTGTTAAAAATTCTGAGAATTCCTTGATAAAAGCAGCGCTGTCTTTAGGTGGTCTATAAACTGTGACAGATGAAACTGGAGGGCTGCTGAAAACAATAGCATGGAATTCAAAAGTGGTAAAATAGTCAAATCAAATGTGTTTGGTGGTGAGTGTGTTGTTGGCCAAAGATGCAGTCCCACCACCTCTCTCACCACTTCTAATAGAAAAAGAGAAATTAAAATTTGGTGGGGAGGCCTCAGTGAGAACAACTGGTGCATCTGAACCCAGCCATGTTTCACTTAAAAATAAACAGTCAAGTTTATTATCTAAGATTAAATCATTAATAATAAAAGACTTGTTCCACAGAGAGCGGACATTTAAAAGAGCCATACTGATCGAGACTGGTGGATTTTTGACAATAGAGTTGAATGGATGTTGATATTTTTGAAGAGGCCGGAGGTTATTAATGTTTTTGGAGTTACTGGATTTATGATAATTCTGTTGCTCTGTTTGTGATTATGACAGGTATTGTGTTGACTGTGGGAGAGAGAGGTCCTAGTCCAGAGTTTCGTGTATTACTGTTAAAAGTGGAACAAATATAGGAGCTGGGACCAGGGGAACATCAGTCAGGTTCGGTACGCATATGTATCGAACAATACTATAACTCATATTGAATTTTTTTATAACATTGAAAATAAAGAGGAAAGCTTCTCTCTGTTATTGGTGCAGATCAAATAGCTGGGTGGCATCCTTCATTCAGCCCTCCTCTGTACATGCGTCGAATCACAGCTGTAAGCTGCTGCACAGCCAAAAGCACAGCCAGGTAATACAGGATGAGAGCTGCATGTGTGCCTCCCCTGTTTTTGATCCTTTTTCATCCCCACAGCAACTTTTTAATCCTCTTAGGATTCCACTCACTGCTGTAGAGTGACAAGATGTCAATAACTGGTAAAAAAAAAAAAGCAAAGTGGGCTCTATATCGTATCTGCCACAGTGCGAATGTTTCCATTAAAGAGTCTGTGACATTCAACCAGAAATAGACCAGAAATCCTGATCAGTGTGACCCAACTGATTCCTGTACTTATTTACCTCTAACATTCAGACATGAAGATGAGGGGAGATGTTGGCTTCTCTGGCTTTGTAACATGAAAGTATGAAACTTCTCTCCAGCAGTTAAGAGTAAGAAACCTTTATGTTTCTATTTGTACTTTATCGATAACATGATTTGAAAAATTTCTCTAAATGGAAATAGAAATGCACTTTAAAATGTTACAGCCGTTTTGTGCCATTATTTTATAAGCCGGTGTAGCCCAGAGAGATCACTGTACAGCTTTGGTTTCTCTCAGCTGTAAAAATAGAAAAAATAAACCCATATAAACTGAGCTCAGAACACCAGAATAGTGCTAAAAATAATGATCGGTTATTGGGAAATGTCATTCAGACAAACTGGAAAAGCCAAAATAAAGAAAAATGATTGCCTGAGATGTTCCTAATGATCTGCACTTGTTGGCAGACAGACAATAAATTGTCCATCTGGTAATACAATTTACAATTATATTAGACCAGGGACTTGTCCATATAAAGCACCTTGAGCCAACTGTCTGTGGGACTGATGGGGGGGCTGTGAAGCTGCCAAACCTCTGTCTCTACTGCCTATTCCCGATCCTCTGGTAATGAGAGTGGTTTGCTTCCCACTCAAGGAAAAGGGGCTCACAGCGGCAGAAATAGGATTATGTGTTTGTGAGCTTCACTACATTTCTTTTCATGGGGCTTCTGAGCACAAGCTCGCCACCTCGTTGATGCAGTCCAACCCACCGGATACTCGGCTATCCAGCGCTTCAGAGGCGTCTGCAGGCCCAGCTACACAGAGTTCATGGCGTTCTTCACCCCAGCTGAGGACCAGTCCACCTCTGCACCCATACATGCTCCTTGGGTCGGGGCAGCTGGTATCCAACAAGTCTCTGCAGCCGTGCTGAGCTCCCTACAAAGCCTCAGCCTGGGCCACCAGAGCCAGTGACTGGTCCTGCTCTGTCTGTCGTTCCATTTGAGCCAGTGGTCTCCACTCCACCTGGTCCTTTCCTTGTGTCTGCATCGCCGTCCCCTGCTAAGCCAAGGGTTTCTGTGGCCTCCACATCAGTCTCCAGAGTGCTTCACCAGCGCTGAGGGACCTGAGGAGTCCCATCACTGGCCACGCAGCTGACCTAAAAACCTCTTCTGTCTCTGGGATCACGACCGCCCCCCTGAGTAACTTCATCCCTGCTGAGTCTTTGAGCTCCTTTAAGTTTTGAACTCTTGTGTTCCAGATTTTCTTCTGTTCCTCTCTGTCTCTCGGCCTCATGTTAGTTATTCTCTTCCTGCGTCAGGTTTGTGTGTCTTGAGTCACGGTCTCTGTGTTTGTCTGGTTTCCTGTCTTATTTTCGTAGTTATGTGTATTATGTTTAGTTTTGCTCCCCCTGTCTCGTGACTCCTGATGTGTCACTGCTGTCTTCCCAGCTGTTTCTTTACGTCCCTGATCTCCTTCTTGTATATGTACTGTTTGGGGCTTCCTTTGTCTCCTGTCGGAGCATCAAGGTGCTCTCCCTTGTATTTATGCTTTGCCAATTGTCGCCTCCCTGTCTCCAGACGGAAATAAAGGCTCACTCTTAGATGCATGTCTGTGTCTGAGTCCTCTCTCTCTCCACAAAACGTGACAAACATGAGATTAGAGCAGTTATCTATAACTACATGATGGCTTATTTCATCTTATCAAAATACTCAGGATTACTATGACTGTTTCTACTACTAATAACAAAAATGCATTGTTGTTATTATGACTATTAATATGACTGTTGCAGGGTTTGTTTTTACATTATCTTGACTGTAATTTACTTAGTGTAGTGCACTGAAAGCATAATGCAGTGGAAGCATTCCTTCCCTCGGTTTTCCTGGGTCATACATTTTCGTCTCTTGGTTGGAACAAATGCTATGCATACTACTCGTGCATCAATAATTAGCAGCTTCAAGAAGCTTTGAGTTGACATTAAATGAGACAGAGGGCACTATAAAGTAAACTGGAAATTCTGAGTCTTCTGTTATTTTACTTTTGGAATTGTCCTTTTGTTGTTTTAATGCTGAACATGTATTATTTCATCTTTTTGTTACATTTACAAAACAAAGACCTGAATCTGAACCAGAACACTGATGCATGGAGCTCCTGTGAAAAGAACCCCTAAAATAAACAAATAACTCTGTTCTCAGTTTGAAAAAGCTGATAGTCACTGGTTGTTAGTCACTGGTTGTTAGTCACTGGTTGTTAGTCACTGGTTGTTAGTCACTGGTTGTTAGTCACTGGTCGGGCTGCAAATTTTCCACCCACACAATGGGCTGACAAAGGCCACAGCTACTGGCTCCTTTACCACTGATTTGAATAGTATTTGACTCGGACGTTCAGCATGTGTGGTTATGGTTGCAGCTGGCCTGTAACTACTGAAAGAGAGAGGAGAACCAAAACCTGAAGTCTCTGGGCTCTCTGTGGATGTCAGAACATAACTGGTAGGTTTACATTTTTAGACAATGCACACAAATTTATTAGCCCAGCATCCAGTGTGAGGTTTGTGCCACAGCTCCATATACTAACAGTAAGTTGAAAATAATGTTTTATGTTTCTGTAGTGGTTAAACCAACAGCACACAAAAGCTCTTTAATTTAAATGATATTGTTAATAGGAAAATAGATTTAAATAAGAAGAATTGAACATTTGTCACAGCTGTGATGTACTGAACAGATTAGCAGCTGAACACACAGGAAAGCAGGCAGATGAAGGATTACAATCTAACCTTTGTAACACAGAATTATTAGCATCAGTATAGAATAGAATAGCCCTTTGTTGTATTCTGCATGTACAACAAAACGTCTGGTTTTAACCAGAAGGGCTGATTACACAACAGAACCCCACAGAGGGCAGAGAGGGGATGAGAGCTTTAACGAAACAGAAATGTTTCCTCCAAACTTTCTTCGCTGCTGTACTTGATCGTCATCAGGATGAGCAGCTCAAAGGCATGTGTTAATGGTTTTCCACCATTTGTTTTCCAGTTGGGAAAGGTGACGTTGACAACGCGGGACAGGACCTGTCACTGGGTGTATTAGTGGGCTGACATTAAGGAGACGAGTTTGGGCTTAGAAGGCAACCGTGGCCAAACCACTGACAGCCCACTCTCATCACCCACACACAAAAACCCTGAGACCAGGGCATACGTATCTATCTATCTATCTATCTATCTATCTATCTATCTATCTATCTATCTATCTATCTATCTATCTATCTATCTATCTATCTATCTATCTGTCCGTCCGTCCATCCGTCCGTCCGTCCATCTATCTGTCTCTTTGATCTATCGATCGATCTGCAGACAGGCAGGCACACAGTCCTTCTCTAGCAGCCTAAGCAGTTTATTTTTCCAACACTGAATAACTTTCAATAACATTTAAATATTAAACAGTTGTCATAAATAACCAGTGCATTCACTAACATATAAGATTAGAAATTTCACCTTTAGCACTGTAGCTACATTAGCTGTCTGTTACATTATCATTAGGGCAGCAACCAGCAGTTATGGCTGATAATAAAATGATAACCTAGGCAGGCTTTGTTAACAGGATAAGGTTATTTGTGTGTCAGATTAAAGCTGAGAAGCGTTTACCAGCAACCAGACAGAAAAAGGAACAAAGTAACTGCCACCAGTGAAACATGGCGCCAGGCCCCCAGAAGCACAGCACAGACATCCCCAAAAATATCCTCGTCTTTTACGTTTCCTTGACTTTTTGGCACTAACCAAAAGAATCTTAAGGTAATATAATCTTACAATTACATAACTGTATTGTTTCTGTTTTTTGCACTGTGAGAGAAGTGGTGTTAGTGTTTGTATTGTTCTAATCAATTTTCATGAACTGAAAATGGTATTTTCATGGTGAAGTCTGAAAGTCTTTTGCTGTGCTAACCATATTTGGTGCATATGCACACACTTGAAAATAAATAATAATGCATTTTGGGGAAGGCTTGTGTCTTTCTCCTTACAGCAGTGACAATATTGTAAACCTATGGTTGCAAAACCTCATCATAGTGTCTGAAAAATGTGCTAAATGTCAGTGACTTTTATAAAAATGTTGCCACTGTGTGCCTATTTGATCAAATTGCTGCATATCGAGCAGATTAGAAATAGGTCACTGTTTGATACCAGTATCTGATTTCCCATTGTTTTCCAGTAGAGCTCTAGTCCTCTTCAGCTACAGCATCACTGACTGAGAGCCACAGACATCTGCAGCATCGCTGAGGATGGTTGTCAGTGGACTGACTAACTGTGTCCTCAGCCGCTCATTTCCTCTGTCTGAGCAGAAGGCTCAGTTTTAAATTAGTGGTGTTATTTTACTGTTTCTGTATTCATGAACTGCTCCAATCAGAACAGTTCTGCTTGGTGGCTGTTACTTTAAAGTCTTTCCACTCGCAAGTCACCAGTTTTATCACAACTGAACTATGAAGCGATATTCACCCATCACATGTAATATTTCAGTTTGCTGAAGACATTCTCACATACAAACACAAAGGGTTTGTCTTAGCATGCTAACCACTCACAACACTGAAGAACAGAAAGGCCAGATTTGGCTTAGCAAGAAAACCTGTGTATAAATGTGTAGCATGAGATGCTTTGGACAGATGGGACCAACGAGAAGGAGAACTGTGGGAAGAGCAGGACTGACCTCAAGTTAACAGATCACTGCCAACATGGTGGAAGCAGTGCTGTGGATGGCTATGGTGGCCAGTGAAACTCAGTTTGTTGATCATGTTGGAGCAGAATGGAGTATGACGTATATATGTTGTTCTCACATTCAGACAAAGGCTGCAGAGCTCAAAGGGAGTTAGGAAACTGTAAGTTATCAGTGATGTTTGTTTTCTTATTTCATGATAAGTTGAATAGATTTCCAGCCAACACTTAATCAAAGACTATCATTGTGTCGCTTTAAATAGTGCTGAAAGCTGAATATTATTAACAATGTAGGCAGTAGTTATTTTATTAATAAAAGGTAACTGAGCTGACCTGTGATCTGGTCGGATGTGTTAGCATGAGCGGGGTTTATGGACATGTCAGAGCAGCCGTGGGTACACGTGTGCACTTAGTGTGTAACAGTATGATGTCACCGCCGTGTTTGGAGTTCTCAGGAGATCGTCTGCTGCTTTTACACTGAATCATTTCTGCACTTCACTTTCTGCCTCTTGTGGGAAACGATCCTCTGGGATTGTGTCCTAATGTAGAGCACAATCCAATCTCCTCTCAGCTTTTTCCAGTGGATTAATTTCCTTCATTTACTCTGTTCCTTTTCAGCAGTCGCTCTGCTCCTGTTGACTTGTGCACTGCTACATTTACCCTGGGTTGTTTTGAATCCTGAATGACAATTAGTCCTTGGTCAATCTGCAGTACACCTCAGCCAGTGCTTTGGATTTGAGTTCATTCCTTGTGTAATTTAAAGTAGGGTTTAAAATGCTAAAGCTATCCTGAGGATTGAGGCTTTAAGACTCGTCAAATGACCTTGGATAATATAGAGCTTAAATCTATCTGTACAGTTACTGCTCAACGAGCCACCAGAAGGACTCTGATTTGCAGTAAAAAAAGAAAACAGGTTTTTGTTCTTTGATTTTGATTATTTCAAATTAAATCTGTCTTTCTCCCACAATGTGAAAATCCAGTATTATAATTTTCACCTACTCTTAGAAGAAATAGAAACTGTGTGCATGAGGGTTGGCCAATCATCACACCAAAGGTTGCTTTCTGGGCACAAACATACTGACAGCTGTGCAGGATCCTTGTTCTGTGACCCATGAACGCTCTTCAGGCAGAGACCACAGCCACGACGTGGAGTACTCTTTATTTTTGGTCTACTTTTAAAGTAGACGTGACTCTTGAAAATGTGTTTTTTCATGGTAATTATCTTTCACTGATTTTTATGCCAGTCATAAATATAAGTTTGGTGACTAAACAAAAATGTTTGTGTCAGATGTTTTTGTAAACCCGACCAAGTGAGTGAACGCACACTTTGTGTGGAAAAGGAATATTAAGGATAATATTAATAAAGAAACTGGACATGGTAAATGGTAAATGGCCTGTATTTATATAGCGCTTTATTTGGTCCTAAGGACCCCAAAGCGCTTCACACAACCAGTCATCCACCCATCCACACACACATTCACACACTGGTGATGGCAGCTACATCGTAGCCACAGCCACCCTGGGGCGCACTGACAGAGGCGAGGCCGCCGGACGCTGGCGCCACCGGGCCCTCTGACCACCACCAGTGTTGCAGTTTGGTGAAATCATGGAAAATGAGCGTTCAGCAAACACTAGGGGAAGTTTTGACATTTGTGTGCTGCCTTCATCTTACTGCCATCAACACAAACAGAGCGTTTATAGATGTTGCAACCGTAAGAAAATCTGCAGATCAAAACTTATTAGAATATTTGTTTTTACATTTGCACCAGAAAGCTGCGGATTTCTGTCAGAATACTAACACAGGTACTAATAATTAGTATGCAACTTCTTCAAAAATGACGCGTAATCTGGAAAACATTGATTTTATTTTAGTTAAGAAAATTGCATTACATTACATTTTAATGACATTACATCAGAAAGTAGTTTATTACAGTGCTCTTTATAGTACTCATGCAATACTCTGTAACATAGAATGAAATGCATTTTCACATGATCATTAGTTAACAACATAAACCTCACAGCGTGCTAACACTGACTCAGGTTTGCTTCCTGCTGCTGTCAGACTGTCAGCTGACCAAACATCCACACATGTGCAACAACACTATGTGCAATTCTCTTTTTCTGACAACGTTGTATTTTATTCTGTTGTGTACAGCATCTTATTAGTGTGAATGCTTGAAAAGCATTCACAGTATTGTTCTTCTAATCTTTATTCTTCTATTTTATTATTATCTATTCCGTACGTTTTTTGAAAGCCTACTCCTTCAAAACCGTTCAACTTAGAAAAACCATTCAAACACCATTAGATTCCTATTCTTTTGGACATGATTGCTTGTATTTTTCTCATTTTTAACATTTATATTTTTAATTTTATTCAACTTTATTCAACAAAAATTTCCCATGTATTTCAATGGGGAGACCCTTCAAATTCTCATTCAACTTACTCATTTTTAAACTCTTACTACTTCAACATACGTTCACATAGAGCCACCATTCAAACTTTAAAACGAAGACAAGACATTCAACTATTCAACTTGTATTTATCTTTTCAATATCTATTATACTTTTTCTTCAGTTCCAGTTTAAGTTTCATGATGTTTTTTCACCCGTTTCAGAGTTTATAATGGGTGTGTATGGGACGGAATGTTGGGGCTAGAGTGAGGCAGCTCAACTGCTAGAGTGAGAGGAGCAAAAAAAAAAAATCTTAAAATCTTTTTTAAAACTGCTGCTGTGTCCGCAGCGTTTGCTCTACAGGTATGATTTTACCCTCAAAACGTAGCCATGGCTGTCCTCTTTCATCCAATGTGTTTACTATTGTACTAGGTGTTATGGTTCTTTCATGAAAGTCACCAATGCACAGCCTCCTCCCTCCAACTCTTCCATAGACTCTAATGTTAAAATGGCTCAGAAGGTTCGTTTGAAAATCAGAAGAGCATGGTGTCTTTCCACTGTCACCACGTCCATATAATAAACTCCACAGGCATGAAAACTGAGAATTCAGTAGACTAGAAGCTGCTGTCACTCACGGTGAAAGAATTTTGTCAATACGACTTTTACTTTTCATTTGGGAACGATTTGTTTCGGCCTGACTTTTCTGTTCATTTTAAGCAGCAAAAGTGAGGTGCATGTCTGTGTCCGTGTGTATGGAGCCATTGGGTGCGGTCACTATAGCAACCAGGCTCACACCTGCCTGCTTAACGAGCTCTGCCTGCCACTGTACCAAGATTCATCTTAAACACTTCTCTTTCAACTGCTGCTGTGTCCACAGTGTTACAGCCATCATTTTACCCTCAAATTGTCGCCATTATTGTTCTCTTTCCAACCCCGTATCTTTCAAAGCTCAGGCATTTAAACTTTTTAAACTGTGTGGATCAAAGTGGAGGGATCACATTTGAGTCATTCAGTGATTCAAAGAATATGACCTTTTAATATTCATTCAGATGTTTTCTGACTCTAAATGTTCTTTTCTCATTTCTTAGGGTTTTCTAATTTACATTTAAAACATTTTCAGTTTTTTTCCAACTCCTTCTTCTGTGTAACCTTCAGCTTTTAGCAGTTCAGCACCTTTGTTTTCAGGTTAAATTCGTTTTTTTTTTTTTTGTTTTTTTTTAATCTCATTCAATATTTTTAACTCAAAATTCAGCAATTAATTCATTTCAGTGCATACATTCAGATTCAAGCATTCACACTGCAGTTTCTTCAGAAAATGCACTTTCTAGTTTGTATTCTTATCCTATTGCAGTGTTTTTCTTGATTTTTGCTACTGTAACTTTGCACTGTCCACTTTCTGCTGTGACTAATAAAGCTAATCTCATCTAATCATCCGTTTTGATGTCTGAAATTATTTCTTCCTCTGGTTTGTGGAGCGTTGGCTCCTTCGTGGGTACAATGTAAACTCAGAGGAACTCTTTGGGATAAAAATGGGATCAACAACAACAACAACAATCTTTATTTATAGAGCACATTTAAAAGCCTTGGGCATACCAAAGTGCTTTACATAAAACAATAAAAGGTTCAAACATTGATAACGGCTCTGAGGTTTCTCGCATCCAGGCCAATTCCAGGTCAAGGGCTATTTCCATATAATTCATGTAAATAGAAAAAAACATTGTTAACAGCTGTTGTTCTGTTAAATGAAGAAAGACAGACCATCTGAAATCAAAATTGTTTAATATGTGTGCTGGTGTAGTTCACCAGTCCAGAATGAGCTGGCGACGCATATATCCAGATTTAAGCTAAAATTGGAACAATCGAATGTTCTTTAATTTAAATGTAAAATGTTTTAATTTAAGAAAAATCCTGTGCATTTATGTTTACTGTTAAAAAGGTATCCTGACATAAAGTTAATGAATGGATCTTGATTGATCAAATATTAATCCTGCATAAAATCACATCATAGATATAAACATTGAAAGCATTGCAGTTAAAATATTAGCTTTACTTTGTCTAAAAATGCAATAATAACATAATAAAACCTGCTGCTGCTCCATTACTGCGTCAGCCCAACACCTCCTCAGCACTGCAGGCCGGTATTTCAGTCGACAGAGGTGATGACGTTGGGTTTTTGTACATTTCCAGCCGTGCTTAAAGTAATTTGCAACTATTCAAAAGCTGCTACTCTCCATACAAGTGCACAACTTTCATGCAGCATTAGCACAGTTGGTCTGTTTTTGTTAGCATGTTGTTTCAGAGCAATCTGACTGTCGCGCTCTAACACAGCTGACATTAGTGTCAGCGAACCTTGGTTTGTAACACCGCTGTGGCGGGGGATGTGAAACACATGCGTGCCCTACCTCAGCTAAAGTTTGTGATAATTACTGAAATCTGCTTCTAAACTCTCGACATGCCAAACGCTACTTTGCATTTTTTGGCAAGTTAGTTCAAGTATAAATTTTACTACTTTTTTTATAGCGTGCAACATTTGATTATGTTCATGAAGGTTTCACAGGGATACGTATTTTTACATAAACACATCTTGTAGTATTTTCTGTGTCCACACTGTTACAGCTATCTTTATGCATTTAGTTTGTCTTAGACCCACACTGGTCCTAAACCTTCTTCTGTATATTAGATATGGATCATAGGTTTCTGTTTTACCTTACTGCTTGATTATTCTGGAGGGGAACTACACAGTGCTGCACTTGTTTTTCTTCCTTTTTCATTTGCTATGAAACATTTTTTAATTCCTTTTACATGTCAGATCTTTGAGGGTGAAACTGGATTGAACTGCTAGAAAAACAGATTTGGAAGATGTATATCGACCCTCTGCTGCCAAATGTTTGATACTGACAGCCCTCATAGAGATGGTTTACAAATTTTTATATTAAAACATCCATGGTAGAGAACTAGTCACTGTCTTTAGGTTTCAGCTTTTCCACATCAAAACTGTACAGTTTCTAACTGAATACAATAGATGAGTAAAACAAAACAGACACTGCTGTTGTTCTGTGGTTTTAATTCATGATGACTAAGTTTCTAGTTGGTCAAATGTAGCAATTTAAATGTCTTTGACTTAAGTATGTGAAGAGTTCAGAGGAGAAATCTTAAGTTTAAGACATGTAAGATAACACTATGACTAAATGTCTAAACCTAAGTTGATGCAACACCTCAGCTGTGGCTCCTTGGGGTGCATTCCATAAACAACCAGAAGAGTCTGTTCAGTGACAGGTTGCTTCTCCCCAAGACAAGAACTAACAGACTTAAAAACTCCTTTGTCCCACACGCCATCAGACTGTTTAACTCCTCTCTGGAGGGGAGAGGGAGGGGAAACAGGAGGACAAAGGAGGGGGGAACAACTAAGCTGTAGTGCCTCTTCACCTCACTGTACAATACCTTGTGCAATACTTTTTGTAAATAGTCAACAGTGCAATAGACTCAATACTTGAAATGTGCAATTCACTTGTATTTTTATTTTTTATTCCTATTTATTCTATTTATCCCCTTCGTATATTTTATTTATATTGTCTCTGTATTTATATATATGTGTGTGTGTGTGTGTGTGTGTGTGTGTGTGTGTGTGTGTGTGTGTGTGTGTGTGTGTGTGTGTGTGTGTATATAACAGTTCTGTAACTGTAACTTCGGTCGTTGCTGTGCTTTTTGGAAGTCGAATTTCCCAGAGGAACCCACCCGAGGGATTAATAAAGTTCTATCTTATCTTATCTCTTATCTCTTATTGTCTTTGGGACTGGCACCAAGCAGGAGGTCTTCCACAGAATGGGGACCCTCTCCAGACTGAGACTGAGGTTAAAGATGTGATAACCTCACAGAGTTGATCTGCACAGTCCCTCAAAAGTCTGGAGCTGATTCCATCCAGACCCATGGCCTTCCTGGTTTTCATCTTCAGCTGACTTCACACCTTGTCAGTTGTGATGAAGAGGCTGCAGTGTGGGCTGGGGGTGGGTGGCTCCTGATGACCGGCATGGGGGGAGGAGGCAGTAGAGTTGTTGAAGGAAAAAGGGGACAGATGAGGTGCATCTGATGTCCCCGGTGCTGGGGGATTGCAGAGGTGTGAAGGGGTGAAACCTCGAAAGAACTTCTTGATGCATTCTCAGTCATCCAGGTAAGTAAATCTCCAAAGGTTGATTCTGTTCATCTGGACGTTTTCAGTGGGAGAAACGTTTCATCCAGGTGACTTCTTCAGTCTCAGCTATTAGCCCAAACCTGGTCCCCAGACTCGGGGCCCCCTCTGCTCGCTGTACTCAGTATGTTGATGCTATTCAGTTTGTATCTACAATGTTGTAAGTAGTAAAAATAAAGACAAACCATTAAGTGAGGTCTGTCCAAACCTTGAATGGTACTGTATATAATTTATTTTAAAATCATTGATTTATTGAAAACCTTCACAGTTACAAACTATATCTGTTAGTTACTTAAAATGACCAAAATTATACTTTTTTGCTATAATTTTGTGTCATTAAATTGTATCTATGCATTTATTGTATTACATTAGAACAGTTTTATGTATTAGATATGCATTTCAGTTTTAAGAAATCATTTAACATTTCTGACAGTATTTCACAGATGTGGAAAAAATGAGTAAAAAAATCACCAATAATTTAATTAGAAATTAACATTCATATTTATACACAGAAGTTTTTCATGTTATTCATTAGTTGACTGTTGTGTATAATTGTTAATGTTTTTAAACAAGCTACATGTTATTATTACAAAGAAGAGCAAATGCTGCACCTGTCGTGATATATTATTGATATATATTCATATATTACTATCATTATTTAGCCTTAAAAGCACTTTAGAGTGCATATTACATTTTAATGATACAGGGCTTCAAGCATTTTAGAAGACTTTAGAGAAGAAGGCTTTAGCTGGGGTTCAAATCAGGAACTTCCTTCCTGTGAGGCAACACTGCAAAGCTATGCCACTATTCAGCCCATCTTACTTTATGACTTTAGGCTTTTTAATCTGTGATTCACTGAAATCGACTATTCTGAGTTGAAACGTTTAAAGAAAAGGAAGATAAAGCTAGAGAGGAAATAAGAGTGACAAGGAAAAACAGAAGAGGAGCTTCAAAGACAAAAGGATCGACAAAATGAAAGGTGAAATAAGACAAAAATCCCTTTGCCTGCCTGTTGCCCTTTTTTTGTTTTTCTCTTTCATCGCCAACAAACTGAGCCATGCAGGAGGTAGAGGCAGACTGATGGCTTTTTTATCTCAACTTTACACACCTATATAAAGCAGACTGATAAAAGACACACACGTATATAAACACAAACACTTTCACACAGAGACACACATACACCATTAATTCCTTTTAGCTACGATTAACCCGTGTGCTGAGTGTGGCAAAGAAAGAAAAAGCTGCAGGGACTGGACTGGCTCCCAGCACCAAACACACATGCAAAAACAATCACCAAATCAGCAGCACGGGTGTCCAGAAATTGCCTCTTTTTTCTTATCTGTTGTCCGAGGAAGGTGACCTGTTGCTGGGACTAAGGATGGCCACTTTCTGCCATCATAGCTGCAGTTTCTAGTGAGAATAAAATCTAATAGAAGTCTCAAAGTAAAATAAAAAGTAAAATAGAACAAAGATAGTAGATTTTTGGGTTAAGAAATACCCAATAATCTACTATTTACTCTTGTAAAGCAACAGCAGTACTTCTAGCACTACAAGAAGGTCCTGGATCAAATCACAACTGACAGTTGATGTGACCTGGTGCTGTTTAAATAAAACTGACTTGTGTGTTGTCCTGTGCCTGCCTCAGTTTCCTCTGGATG
Organism: Copadichromis virginalis; assembly: GCF_057382275.1. Lineage (NCBI taxonomy): Eukaryota > Metazoa > Chordata > Actinopteri > Cichliformes > Cichlidae > Copadichromis > Copadichromis virginalis. The sequence continues at coordinate 1,708,685 of NC_140619.1, forward strand.
CTCCAGCTTCCCCACAGTTGAATAACATGTATGCTAAGTTGTTTGGTGATTTATAAAAGATACCGTATTTTCACGACCATAAGGCGCACTTAAAAGTCTTAGATTTTCTTCAAAAAGTGCGGCGCGCCCTATGTGTTGTAAGGAGGACGTAGTAGAGAACACCATGAGAACGTTAAAGGGTGAAGTGTGGGCGTTGATCGTATATACCGGGACAATCGCACATACCTGTATAAAAGAACAGGTATGTGCATTATGCAGGACATCGTTGTTTTAACAACCCTGAAAATGGCAAAGAGACACGCTTACGAAGCACAGTTTAAACTGAAGGCCATCAGCTACGCGGAGGAACATGGGCGGCGAGAGAATTTAAGATTAACGAATCGATGGTTCGCAAATGGAGGAAGCTGGAAAACAAGCTCTGGCAGGTCAAGAAAACGCAGCTGAGTTTCCACGGACATAAGGCGAGGTGGCTCGAGTTGGAGGAAAGACTCGAGCGGTGGATCATCGAGCAAAGAACAAGCGGGAGAAGCGTTTCGACGGTCACCATTCGGCTAAAAGCAGTTTCACTAGCTGAAGAGATGAACATTGAACATTTCCAAGGAGGTCCGTCTTGGTGCTTTCGTTTTATGAAACGGTGCCATTTTTCCATCCGGACCAGGACTACGGTAGCGCAGCAACTTCCAGCGGATTATAAGGAAAAGCTGGCCATCTTCCGCTCCTACTGCAGCAAACACATCGCCGACAAACACATCCAGCCCAGCCACATCACTAACATGGACGAGGTCCCGCTCACTTTTGACATCCCGGTGAGTCACACTGTGGAGAAGGGGACCAGCACGGTAGCGATACGCACAACGGGGTATGAAAAGTCTTCTTTTACTGTTGTGCTTGGCTGCCATGCTAATGGACAGAAACTGCCGCCTATGGTGATTTTTAAGCGAAAGACTTTGCCTAAAGAGAAGTTTCCAGCAGGAATCATCATTAAGGGACATGAAAAGGGCTGGATGGATGAGGAAATGCTGAAAGAGTGGCTGAGGGAGGTGTATGTAAGGAGACCAGGTGGTTTTTTCCACGCAGTTTCACTAAGAGTGGAAGGCAGCGCCGGGCGAGTTACGCCACAATTTGCCAATGGATTGTAGATGCTTGGGCTAACATGTCTGCTGGCACTGTTGTTCGAGCTTTCGCAAAAGCCGGCATCGTTTCCGAGGAGCCGCACGGCACGGAAAGTGACTCTGACGGTGAAGAAAGTGAACCTGGCATGTTTGATGGAGATTTAGCGCAGCTGTTCAATTCAGACACAGAGGATGAGGACTTCGATGGGTTTGATTGATGATAAAAATGTGAGTACCAAACTTTGTTTTGCTCCTGCTTTATTTTTAAATATGCACACTTGTATGCTTGTGTGTTGTTGATGATGACGATTACCGGCAATAGAAATGTGAGTAAGGTACCGAACTCAGGTTTGCTCCCGCTTTATTTTTAAATACGCATACGATACTTGTATGCGCCCTATGGTCCAGTGCGCCTTATGTGTGTGTTAAATACAGTAAGGGCACACATAACTGAGACTGCGCCTTTTAGCACAGTGCGCCTTATGGTCGTGAAAATACGGTACTTGCTAATGTTGAAACTTTCTATGAACGGGGGCTACGGGATGATTTTAAGGCAATGACCTCAGATCATTTTGGTTCAGTGTGTTTTAGGCTCAGATGGAAGCTTCTAGCTCAGTAAAGATTGTGGAGTCCTGTGCAAAGTGTGGGAAACACAGCCTTGATCTGAACTGCAGTTTGTGATGACTTTGTGTCTAACACTGCAAAGGTCTGAATGCTCCTTCTGGTGCAATTCACATTCATAGCGTGAATCAAAGACCTGTCTTCAGCTCTTTAAGCTGAATGTTCTGTGGTGATACCGAGGTGACCTTAAGCAAATGTCTTGTGTTCAAGCCCGGAAAACCACCAGCCACTTTCATTTGCATGTGTTTTTTATTTTCATTGCATGCAATTGCGTCATTGTGCTTTCCAAAGCATAAGGAGCTTATAAAACAAAGCCAAATGTGTTTAAACAGTATTACTACAGACATGTTTTAGCACTTTAAAAGCCCTGAACACCCCTCACTGTCCCAGCAGGGGCCAGATACAGGCATGGCATTAGTATACCTACATGGAACAAATGACAACGAACATTTGCAAAATAATTAAATGTCACAAGAAAAAGTGTCATTCATGTAGTATTAATAATTTAGTATTAATACATTTATATTAACTTATCCATCCACCTCTTACCCAGGTTCAGGTTACAGAGGCAGCAGTCTAAGCAGAGAAGCCCAGAGTACCATCACCCCGTCACCTCTCTTAGCTCATCTGGGAGAACACCGAGTTGTTCCCAAGCTAGCTGACTCCTGGGTCTGCCCCTGAGCCTAATCCTGGTGGCACATGTCCAAAACAACTCACCCAGGAGGAGCCGAGGTGCAACTTAATAAAATACATAAAGCACTTTAACTGGAACTCATTTTTAGTTTTATCCTCAACCTCATTGTTGAAGCCGCTGCCCAGAGCTCACGAGGACTGATGGCTGGAACATGGCTTGACCAATAAATCAGCAGCTTTGTTTTTATGCTCAACTCAACACATCAGATGAGTAGAGTCTCCCCATCACTGTGTATGCAGCCCCAATCCATCTGATTATCTCATGCCCCACTTTCCCCTCACTCACGAATAAGACTCTGAAAAACGTAAACTCGTCCCAGACTGAAAATGGTCATTCCACCCTTTTCCTGCTGCACCGTGGCACTGGGAGGTTCTTATTCACCACCCACTGAAGCCAGCACAACCATGTCAGCCGCAGAAAGCAAAGATACCAGAGGGCACCAGAGTTAAGACCTTCCACTTAGGCTATGCCTTGACAGTCTGTACATAAAAACTACGAATAACATCAGTGACAAAGGGCCGGACAGTAGCCCTGCTGGAGTCCAAAACCCACCTGAAATGAGTAAAACTTACTGCCAGCTATATCGACCAAGCTCTTGCTGTGGGTGTGTGGGGACCAAATGGCCTGTAACAATGGGCCTGATATTAAATACTCCCAAACCAGGATACCCTGAGAGATGTGCTCAGTGCCTTCTTCACAAAACACACATAGATTACTTGGGCGAACACTCAAATATACTTAAGAGCATAAAGAGCTGGTGGTCAGCTGGTGTTCCACAACCAGTGTGAAAACTGCACTATTTTCATCAATGCTGCGAGGGTTGATTAATGGACAGAATACCTCTCCAATAATGCAGCCTAGATCATCCCGGGGAGCAATGGAGGTGCAAAACACAGTCCACTCACACTCAGTGTCCCCAGCCACCCTTGAAACAAAATCAAAGCTTTGCCAGTGGTGGAAATTTAAGATCTGGAGGACTGGGGCCTCTGCCAGATGCTCCCATGGCACCCTCAACTCCAGCTGGAATGTGTTTTGGTACATCAGGTGTGTTCAGCATCATTCCTCACCACCTGACCATCAGGTGGTGATCAGTTCTGCTCCTGTCTTAACCCAACATCCAAGAAATACAGCTCAGAGCTGATGATACGACAATGACTTTCCTCGACCTGCGACCGATGCTGTCCTGATGTCTAATGCCCCTGTCAGTGCCTTGTGGCCTTGCCCCTTCATGTGAGTGAAGTTGCCCCCCCACCTTCTTTAAATCCAACAAAAGTGGTGTCACATGTTTGTGCTGCAAACACTTTTGTTTGTGCCGCTATCACTTTAAAAATATTAATAAAATAATATCTTGATGCGTGCTCAATCATCCAGGTAAGTAAATCCTAAAAAGTTGATTTGTTCATCTGGACGTTTTCAGTGGGAGAAACGTTTCATCATCATCAGGTGACTTCTTCAGTCTCAGCTGACTGCAGCTTTCCCCATCTTATAAACAGGACATGTACAGTGATAATGTACAACTCCTGCCTGGGTCTACAACCCAGTGTTTTGTGTGCTTTAGTTTTATTCTTTGATTATTTTTACTTTCTCAGTGTTTCCTGCTTTATTTTGAAAGAGTCTTGTGTGTCTTTTCATTGTGTAAGTTTTTCTTTCCCTGTGGTGTCTTTATGTTTAATTGTGTCATTGTTTTTTGGACAATGTTTTCACCACCCAGAGAGGAGATTACAAAGGCCTCTCCCTCCCCCACCTCGGTGCCTCTGATCACATCACTGTTATGCTAATGCCAGCATACAGGCTCCTGGTCAAAGTCACCAAACCAGTTTGTAAGCAGGTACGTGTGGCCGGAAGGGTACACGTACCACCACAGACTGGGAGATCTTTTGCCACACGCGACAACACCACAGACTTTCAGGAATATACAGAAACTGTCACTGCCTAAAACCCAAAATGCATCAATGATGTCACAGAGACCAGGACTATCACTGTCCGGGCCAATCAGAAACCATGGCTCACGGTTAGTCATGCATCAAATCAAATTATCTCTTCCCTCCAACCTGGATCCCTTCAAGTTCACATACCCGTCAGCACTCAACCAATGATGCAGTTTCAACTGCCCCTCACTCAGCCCTCACACATCTGGGCACTGGAGGCTCATATGTCAGAGTGCTGTTCATAGACTTCAGTTCAGCCTTCAGCATCATCATTCCCCAGCAACTCATTCACAAACTGGATCTGCTGGGATCAGCACCTCGCTGTGTAACTGGCTGCTGGATTTCCTGACAGGAAGACAGCAGACAGTACGGGTCGGCAGCAACACCTCCAGCCCAAGAACACTGAATACGGGGGCTCCCCAAGGATGTGTGCTGAGCCCCCTTCTCTTCACTCTGCTGACCCACGACTGCACACCATCACACAGCTCCAACCTTTTCATCAAGTTTGCAGGTGAAACAACTGTGGTAGGTCACATCAGCAACAATGTTGAGGCCTACTACAGGGGTGAAGAGTGGTAGTGCAACGGGTAGTGACCTCCCAGCCCATTGTTCATGCAGCGGTGCTTGTTCCAGTCACTGTACATGTCCTGTTTATAAGATGGGGAAAGCTGCAGTCAGCTGAGACTGAAGACGTCACCTGGATGATGATGAAACGTTTCTCCCACTGAAAACGTCCAGATGAACAGAATCAACCTTTTGGGATTTGCTTACCTGGATAATTGAGCATCAAGACAGTCTTTTATTAATATTTTTAAAGTGATAGCGGTACAAACGGAAATTTTTGCAGCACAAACGTAGCACAAACATGTGACACTATTGTTGAATTTGAAGAAGGTGGGGGGGCCAGCTTCACTCACATTGCCCTCCTGCTCCTCCTGTGGGGTGGTAAGCCAAGAGGAGGGCGGAGCCATGTAGCTTCTTTAGAGCCAGGAGTCGGCATGACTCTAACAAATAAAACATCCCTGATAGAAAATAAAATGAACTTACCTGACTCCAAAGACAACAAAATATACAACCTACAACAATATCCTACCTAACCAGCATATAAACAGGAGAAAACAAGGGATCACAAAACAAAGCCAGCTCTCCCCTACAGGCAGTCTGAACACAGACACATAACAGTTCCAAAGGCATGTAAGCCTGCACAAGTATGGCAGTCGAAGTGGCCGGAGGGCCCAGAAACACAGCTCCACGGGCATTATATAGGGCTCTGCCAATTGGCAGTTAGGGTTAGGGTTGATTCAGGTACCAGCACCCAATCAGAACAGAACAGGTGGAGCCTAGACAGAAGACAAGGTATTATTTCACCAGAGAAAACCAGCATCCTCCTGGGGGATGTAACACATCCAAAAGGCTTCTTTATTTCTAAAGAAAGAAAAATGGTATGGAAAGTCTCAGGTATTTCACGTCTAATAGATGTTGTCCCCTTTGGAAGTAGTTCTGACGGTTCCCAAAAGCTTGATTCTGTTCATCTGGACGTAGCGTTGCTGACGGTTGTCAGGATTTTCAGATTCACTCTTTGCCTGGCCCTCACCTCGATTCACATTAGTGCTATCAATGCACTTGGTTTCAAATATATACTTTTCAAAGCAGTGCCTGCTCACATTTGGAATCTTGCATTTGTTCTAAGGCAGGAGAGGAAAGACGCACACAGACAGAGATCCTCCGATGTATTTGTGAGATTACTAAGATGTTGGCTTCTTTTACAAATTAACACCTAGAGTTGGTCAACTCCTGTGTTAAAATGGCCACATCTACAACATGTTGTATACCCTGCTACAAAACCATATTTGGTCTCTTTTTTCTTTATTATTTTATCCCACTGTGGATGTGGTTTGTGGCTCAGCTGCAGAGTGGAGCAGTGGGTTCAGGGTGTGGTGTCAGGGAGGTTGTCTAGAACAGCCGATGCATCGCAGCTCAGATTTCACAGAGAACACCAGCGTCCAGGTAAATGTGAGTGTTGCAGGTGAGTAGATGATCTGAGAAATTACTAGAACACAAAGATACCCCAAGATAAGTAAGACAAGCACAATGGTTCACTAGAAACACTCACGGCCAAATGCTAACATAGGTTAGCAGATGATCTGGCGAAGATTGTTGTGTGCACTGGTCTGAAGTACAGCTGGTTGAATCACCACCAGGTGTGGACAATGGGTAAGATGATGAGAGCTGTGGAAGTGGAGACCACAGCACTGTGGAAAAATACAGCCACTCACCCGGACCACGACAAAAGGTTTCTCCTAAGCATTCTTCCCGCCGTAATCCTGTTCCTAGGGCCGCTCATGAATGCTTTTATTGCCGTACAACCAGACATCTTTTTGCTAACTGTCCGTCGCTTCAGCACAAAGAGCAAACTCTAAACTCTAAACCCCCCAAAAGTGTCCTGATCCAGGGAGACAGGGACGTAAAACTGCACGAGCAAAAATCAAAATACACTGTAAATAAAAACATTCACGTGACTGCTACGCCGTGTGCCTTTGGTCCTTTCTACCACCACCTATAAGCCTGACAGCTTAGAGACAGGTGAATTAAATTTAGCTTTCCCAGCTCTATTACAAGGTTCTAGTAGTCAAATGTTCAAAAGTGTAGTTTAAATTTGTGCTCATATTTGTGCTTATGTTTTAAATTTGTACTTACTTACAGCTCATAAGTAGACTTTGCTTTGAACCTGCGAGCCTTTACCATTGAGAGCTGAGCGGTGCCCATGTAATGTGCTGCCAATTCAAGGTCATTAAAGCTATCAAACCAATGTGGAATTCAATTTAGTTATTGATATAGTGCAAATCAAAACAGTGGCCTCAGTGTGCTTTACATATTATTATAAACAAGGACCCTACAATAATACTGAGAAAACCACATTTAGCTAACTAGCCAAGTCAAAGTTTTTTGGGGTTTTTTGAAGAAAGCGCCATCTCTTGGTGGAAGGGTGTGTTTACACTGGAAAGTAGTCAGGCCCCAAGGGAAAAACGGGGACAGCTGACAGCTGACCTCTGGCTGAAAGCTGCAATTTTGAGGGGCTGTATTTGTTGTACACCATTTGTACTTAATACATACACATCTATGGGATCGGTCAATATTCTGTCTGCTTATCAGGCATTTAATTACACTTGTTCTTTATTCATCTTATCAGTTAAAGTTATACGTTTTGAATGCATTACAAAAAAATCAAAGGGATCATATGATCGTATCAATCTGATGTTTGATTGTGTTTTTCTTATAACTGCATTTACCTAAACCAGAATAACAGGTGCACTCACAGATGTCCACACTGTCGATACTTTAGATCATTTTGTTGCTCTTTTAATTTAAATACTGCTGTGATGTGGAAATACTATGTGACTGGATTCAGTCTATCTAGCCAAAGTGTCTCGTCTCCCATGTTTATCACTTCCCAGTCTGAATCTAAAAATTATCTGCCATCATTATGTTGCTCCAAAGAAAGAAGCAATGGGAAGGAACTTTCAGTCTGCTCACCTCTGACTCTGTAATGAGCCTCAGCCGGAGGATATCCAGGGACATCTTCAGTGCAGAGTTAATGAGAAAGACTATGATTGATGTGCCAAAAAATGAAAATATAACACTGTGCTCGAAAGGTCCAAAAGGCTGAACTGTGCATTACAATACACCACGGGGATACAATATCATCTCTGGTGGGGAACATAGGGGAGAGCGGGGTAAGTTGTCACACTCTTCACACTGACTAACTTTTACTGAGCACCATACATCACAACGTAATAAATGTTTCACCAAATGAAAGACGGAAGTCTCGGGCACATATGATGTATTGATTACATTTTCATATCTTATCTCATTACGGAGTTGTAGACTGTTGAAAGGAGAATGTGCACTTGTGACAATTTGCCCCATCGGCAGGTAAGTTGTCACACTAGATTATCTTAAAATATGAACACAAATACTTAATTATGATTATTGATTTTAATTGTTAAATTCAAACCAAAACTGGAAATTTGAACAATTATGCCAAGAGAATTTGGAAAAAAACAATTATTTCAATCCAATACACATTTTAATCAAAACATTAAGTAGAAAGAAAACTTTAGTTTGAACTTTAAACTCAAATGTTCTCTGGCTTGCACATAAATCCATCATAACTGAATGGAATGCTGCAAATAACTTGCTTTACTTAACATGTTTATACTCTGAACAAAACAGATGCCTTATTTCTGATTAATCAGACTCAACTTCATAGTCACAATTCTGGCACACATAAATTGCCTGGCCTGAGGTGCAAGCATCATGGGCCTATTTGTTGCATTTTACGCATTTTACCCAGGTCTCTTTTGGACGACTGTTTGAAAATGGCTCCACACAGACAAGGCAGAAGCACTCTTCATCATCTGATGATGACTCTTGAATTATTTTTCTTCTTTTAGCTGCGTTGTTCTTCATAGGTCCAGATGTTTTCCCCCCTCGCGTCCCTCTCTTTTGAAACAGCTTTTTGCTAGATTCAGCCTTATTCTTTTCTTTTTCTAGTTGCTGCTTCACTGGCGTGTCGGTTAGAATTGCTGATTTGCGTCGTTTTCTTCCTTTGCTGGATGGTTTTCGGCGGCCAGCTTTTGGATATGGCTGGATGTCCTCTGGAGTTGGTAGTCCGCTGTCAGTAATTGCAGTGCGGTAATTTATGTCAAAATCCTTTGCTGTACTTGTGATTGATTTGTTCTGCATCTTTACCTGCCTGACTGCCTTTAACATAATGTCAGGTGGTGTTCTGCCACGCTCTGTCTTTCGTTGATAATTTCGAACCATCTTACTTTCTTCCTTCCTTCCTTAATTCCTGCCTCTCCTTCCTTTCTTCAAAAACCTTATTACAAATACAAATGAATTACAATATCACAATTTTTTTGAGCATTTATTTGTACTGGGGCAAGTTGTCACATGTGACGACTTGCCCCAAAGTTAATGAGACAACTTGCCCCAAACTGACATTTATGCAAATTTTGGCTAAATGTCAGGGTTAGCTCAACATAGCACATCAGCTGAAGTATCAAAAGACACGTTAATGTCTCCTCTATTTTGTGTAAAATAATAATCTGTAACATCTATACCTAACAAAGTTGTACTGAAGAAAATTTAAAGTGATTTATTTTTCCTTTTAGGTCAAAAAAATAAAAAAAGATGTGCTCACCTCAGATTAGAGCAGTCTTGACCACATGTGAACAGGAGGTTGACTATAGAAGAAGAATTCACACAAAGTGGCTATTTCATTTTTGAGATAGAGTCTCTAGTGTTGGAGTTATGAACAGTGTGACAACTTACCCGTGTGACAACTTACCCCGCTCTCCCCTATTCTGTTTTAATGAAAACGGGAAAAAAATGGCCTAAAAATCTCCATCATATCTTAGTTAAAGACCTCATAGTATCAGATTATTTTTACATGTGGTACTTTCCAAAAAGCACAACGTGAGGCAGCGCTATCAGGCAGCTCTCCTGTGGAAGACAGACACATTCACTACTTTTAAGATTAGGTTTCAAATCTCTCTTCTTAAAATAAATTTAAGCCTATAGTTAAGGTTGGATCTGGTTACCCTGAACCATCCGATAGCTGTGCTGCTATAGGCTCAGAACAATGGGGACTTCTCTCCCGCACTCCCCTCTTTTCATTTCAGTAAGACTTTTCAGGATATATATATATATATATATATATATATATATATATAAAATATTACAGAACAATGGAGGAAACTCTCGACCGTCTCACACTTCTGTTTAATCAGTTTTCTGTTTGACGTTTAGTCAGCTGTGTGAAAACCAAGGAGGAACCCACCCGATGGATTAATAACGTTTTATTTAATCTAATCTAATCTAATAACTTTAATCTCAGCCAAACCGATTTACTCACGAACAAACAAAACACTGAAAAAGCCCAACAATAACATTTGTAGATTGTCTAAGTGACTTATATATTACGTTTAACCCGAGCAGCGAAAGTCCGCGGTGATCTGAATATGATGTGCCGGGAGTTGTGCCGTTCTCGGCCGCATCAGTAACCCTCAAGCTCCTGGCGAGCTATCGAGCTGGTGGGTAGCAGACGCCTCCGAAAACGTCGAAGCACTTTTGCAAATATGCGATATCTTGATAAACCGAGCAGATATTTGATGTTTACACAGCTACAGCTGAAGCACCCCCCAAAGATTTCTTACTTTTTTTGGACTTTTATCAACACATCACCTGCCCCACTAGAGGTGAAAGGACACTGGACCACTGCTACACTACGGTCAAGGACGGCTACAAGGCACAATCCCGCCCCCCGTTTGGCAAATCTGATCACGCCGCCATCTTCCTCATGCCAAAATACAAACAAAGGCTGAAACAGGAAGTTCCGGTTCAGAGGAAGGTCGCGCGCTGGACGGATCAATCGGTGGCCGCGTTACAGGACGCACTCGATGACGCAGACTGGGGCATGTTCAGAAACAGCTCCGACGATGACGTCAACGTGTTTACGGAAGCGGTTGTGGGATTCATCGGGAAACTAGCGGATGATACCGTGGAGACAAAGACTATCACAACGTTTCCCAACCAGAAGCCGTGGGTGGATAAAACCATCCGCGACGCTCTGAGATCCCGCACCGCTGCCTACAACACGGGACTCATGACGGGGGACATGGACCCGTACAAAGCCGCGTCATATAACGTGCGGAGGGCGGTGAAAGAGGCGAAGCAGCGCTATGGGAGGAAACTAGAGTCACAACTCCAACAGAGTGACTCTAGGAGCCTGTGGCGGGGACTAAGGACAATAACGGACTATAAAGCACCAACAACCGGTATGACGAACGTGGCCGTGACTCTGGCAAACGAGCTGAACACTTTCTATGCTCGCTTCGAGGCTGCAGCTAAGGACTCCAACAATGCTAGTGTTAGCGGCGCTAACGGCTGCAGACAGGAAGATACTGCCAGCACCGGAAACGTGCTCGTCATCTCCGAGCATGAAGTAAGGAGAGCCTTCAAGAGAGTGAACACCAGGAAAGCAGCAGGACCAGACGGCATCCCAGGTCGTATCCTCAGAGACTGCGCATACCAGCTAGCTCCTGTGTTCACTGAGATATTCAACATCTCTTTATCTCAGTCGGTGATCCCCACATGCTTCAAAGAGTCCATCATTGTTCCTGTCCCGAAGAAACCCCACCCTGCTTCTCTCAATGACTATCGCCCTGTAGCCCTCACCTCAGTAGTGATGAAGTGCTTTGAACGCCTGGTCAGAGACTTCATCATTTCTTCACTACCAGACACACTGGACCCACTACAGTTTGCTTACCGTCCAAATCGTTCCACAGACGATGCCATCTCTCATCTCCTCCACACATCACTCACTCACTTGGACACTAGAAGGGGGAATTATGTTAAAATGCTCTTCATAGACTACAGCTCTGCATTTAACACCATAATTCCCTCCACACTCACCACCAAGCTGGAGCATCTGGGACTCAGCTCATCTATGTGTCTATGGATCTCCAACTTCCTAACTGGCAGACCACAGGCAGTAAGGATGGGCGGACATGTCTCAGCCTCCACCACTCTCAGCACTGGAGCCCCCCAGGGGTGTGTTCTGAGCCCCCTGCTGTACTCTTTGTACACATATGACTGTGTGGCCACTACCAGCTCCACCACCATCATCAAGTTTGCTGACGACACCGTCGTGGTGGGCCTGATCTCTGATAACAACGAGACGGCCTACCTGAAGGAGATTAGGAATCTGGAGAACTGGTGCCAGAGGAACAACCTCCTTCTAAACGTCAGTAAGACAAAGGAGCTGATAGTGGACTTCAGCACTAAGCAGGAGAGGAACTACCAGACCCCCGTCATCAACGAGTGCCCAGTGGAGAGAGTGGACAGCTTCAAATACCTCGGAGTTCACATCACGCAGGACCTGTCATGGTCCTGTCACATCAACACCGTGGTGAAAAAGGCCCGTCAGCGTCTCTACCACCTCAGACGCTTGAGAGACTTCCAACTGCCCTCCAAGGTGCTCAGGAACTTTTACTCGTGCACCATAGAGAGCATCCTGGCGGGAAACATCTTAACCTGGTTCGGGAACAGCACCATGCAGGACAGACGAGCTCTACAGAGGGTTGTGCGGTCAGCTGAGCGCACCATCCGCTCCGAGCTCCCTGACCTGCACTCAATCTACAGCAGGCGGTGCCGGACCAAGGCCAGGAAGATCGTGAAGGACCTCAGCCATCCCAACAACAGACTGTTCTCTCTGTTGAGGTCAGGAAAGCGATTCCGCTCCCTGAAGACCAACACAGAGAGACTGAGGAGGAGCTTCTTCCCGCAGGCGATACGGTCTCTCAATCACACCACCACACAGTACTGACCCACACATACAGTTCTTACACACACACTGGACTTTCTGGACTTTGTTTTTGCACAACACTGGTCACTATATTCTTCATTTCCGGTTAATACTTGTACAGCTGCTGTTATTGTGTATATATTTATTTAGATTTAGATTTCTTCATACATTCTTATATAGTTCTATATTGTGTATTGTGTATTTTGTTGTACAGTTATTTTATTTTCAACTTTAATTTATATATTTATCTTTATCTTATTCTTCCCAGTTAAATTTACCCTTCATTCTAATTTGTGTTGTACAGTTATTTCATTTTTAACCTTAATTTATATTCTATTCCTTCCTAGTTAAATTTACCCTTTTTAATTTTTCATATTTATTTCCTATCTTATTCATAGCCTTTTCCTTTTTTGTTTTCTTTAGGTCACGAGCAGTTGTCCAAGCATTTCACTACATATCGTACTGTGTATGACTGTGTACGTGACAAATAAAATTTGAATTTGAATTTGAATTTGAATATTTGCTGTTTGTGTGACACACTGCTAAAAATATAGAAACTATACAGTACTTGGTTGAGACGTAATATTTTAACAACAAAAGTATAGATACCCCCCCCCCCCCCCCCCTCCCAAAATGGTTTGTTCCAGCTCGCCTCTCCCCTACTCTGGCTCTAGGGCACAGGTGTCCAACTCCAGGCCTCGAGGGCCGGTGTCCTGCAGGTTTTAGATGTGTCCTTAACCCAACACAGCTGATTTAAAGGCTAAATTACTTCCTCAACATGTGTTGAAGTTCTCCAGAGGCCTGGTAATGAACTAATCATGTGATTCAGGTGTGTTGACCCAGGGTGAGATCTAAAACCTGCAGGACACCGGCCCTCGAGGCCTGGAGTTGGACACCCCTGCTCTAGGGCTCTTGCTGCCAGAGCGATGGTGGCTGAGACGCAGCAGAGCGGAGGTGTAAGTGCCTGGCTTAAAACAGGACATGTTAGCTGCATTTAACCTTCAGTTACTCTTTACTGCAGTAAAGATTTTTTCATACACTGTATACCTACCACAGGCAAAGTTGCCTCCATTTTTATATATATTTTTCAAATATTTTGTAATAATTTATTTGTAGTAAATTCTGTTTTGGGAGTGTTTTTTATGCATCTGTAGTATATTAAACACACACATTAAAAGTGAATCTCTGTCCAAAAAAATGCAGTCAGTTTACTTTTTACTCACTGTGAGCATCATTCATTATTCTCCCAGTAATTAAGGCTAGGATATGTATTTTTTTATTCCAATCCATTCTTCTTTTGCAGCATTTAAATAACCTTTATCAGATTTGATGGTTTTGTTACAGACTTTTCAAAAAAGTGTTTTGCTTTTCTTTCTCAAATGTTGGATTAAATTGTGTTAAAATGTACAAAACAGTGATGTCATGTTTTGTGACGAGGACCCAGGCACAGAGAGACCTGATGAATTTAAGAATCTTGTGATTCAATAAAGAAATTTGCAGACTTGCACAGAGATGGTAAAATTATGATGACTGATAATGGAGATGAAGACAGCAGACGATGAGGACAGGGAGGAACAGGGGTTTAAATGCACCGAGGAGACAGTCAGAGGGAACTTGGGACAACTGGAGACATTTAAGGATGCAGGGACTGACAGAGACGGGGAAGATGTCTCATTGTGACGTGTAAAGTTTATCTTGCCTGGCTGAGCAGCTCTCTGGGTGCTCAGCACCCCAAAGCTCTGATCCTAGAATCGCCCCTGGCCGACAGCTCACCGATTCTGCTGTGTGGGCGGGTCCGCGCTTTGTCTTTACGTCTTTTTTGCGCTGATTCTCACCGAGCCAGCAGCAAAAGAAGATCCAAACTACGCTTCACATTTGATAAACATCGTCATTAATTCCCTCTGACTTTTGCTGTTTTGCTTCCACCACGATAAAAACTTCATGCACAGCTCTCTCTCTCTCTCTATGCATGCTTTTATCTCTTCTCGTTTGGATTATTGTAACGGTCTTTTTAGGTGTCTCAACAAATCAGCTCTGGATCGCCTTCAGTCTGTACAGAATGCAGCGGCAAGACTTTTAACTGGTACAAACAAGAGGTCACACATTATTCCAGTTTTGGCTTCTCTTCATTGGTTGCCTGTAAATTTTAGGGTTCATTTTAAAATTTTAGTTGTAACTTTTAGAGCTCTGCACAGTGAAGCTCCCCAGTATATCTCTGACCTGTTGAAACCTCAGGCTTCATCCCGAGCACTTAGGTCTTCAAGTCAGAGGCTACTGGTGGTCCCACGTACTGGGTTTAAAACACGTGGGGATCGGGCTTTTCAGGCACCGAGGCTGTGGGACTCTCTGCCGTTGTGTTTACGCTGTCTAGACTCTACTGACTCCTTTAAAAAGCAGCTGAAGACATTTTTATACAAACGGGCTTTTAATTAATTTTAACTTGTATGTCTGATCTTATTGTGAAGCACTTTGTGATTTTTATCTGTGAAATGTGCTATATAAATACATTTTACTTACTTACTTACTTACTTACTTACTTACTCTCTGTGTACTTCAAGAACAGTTTCTCAAATCTCTGTTTTTGGCATTATTCATTCGCTTATCACCCACCAGTCTACCGTTAGTAGACCAGTATTAACTGAAAAGTTCAGAATAAAGAGCCCAGGGAAACAACAACAAAGGAGAAACCAGATCACTGTGCATGGCAGGAACAATTTATCTTACAAAATCAGCTACCAGCTGTAATAGGAATAAACTGGTAAAGTTAATGCTGTAAATGGCCATGAGCTTTGTGAACTGTAAACAATAATATAGAAAGGGTTTTTTCAGTCTACACATTCACTGTGTTGTCTCTATCTCCACTGTAACAGACGTGACTCTACATGATCCCTGTCCAGAGTGCACGTGAGGTGCTCACAATCTCATTTCGCAGTCTTTGTGAGAGAACATGCATTGTTTATATGTCCATCCTCAGGCGTGTGTCCTGTTTTTCTGCATTGCTTGTTTGTTGTTTAGATTTTTCTTGTTGTTCAGAAATGTTTCAGAATGATCTGTAATGTTTACCGTCTGAAATCAGGGATTATTCCCTCGTGCTTTTTGAGACTTTGCATTTTTGGTGAAATTCGTTACCTGCCTTATCTTCTGATTATAGTGTTTGCAAAGCTGATCTCTGAGCTGCTGGCTGTATCCCCCCATGTCTGAGGCTTCTGTCTTTGTTTTCACATGTTCCCCAATTCCCCACCCACTTCCTTCCCCTCCCCCAAATCTCCTCCATTCCTTAAGTCATGTGAATCCCTGCTCTATCCGTCCGTTTTCTCTGCTGAGGGAGAGTAAGGGTAACATTTAGACTGATTCAGACTGTATATCTGAGAAAAGGCCAGGCTGGCATTTTGCACAGCTGTTACATTTTATTACAATGCTTCTCAGCATGTGTGGCTGTGTGACACAGGTCTGGAGAGAAAAGCATGCAAAATGACATAGAGGAAGAACAGATGAAGACACATGGAGAGAAATATTCCCTCCCTTCCTCTTTATTTCTGTATCTTGCTTCTCTACTAACCTCTTTCCTTCTTTCCTTCCCTCATCCTTTTAGCTACTGTACCTTTTTCCATTGTCCTGTTATCTTGAGCAATATTGATTTGCACCGAGAAAGTCAGACTTCATGTCTGCAGAACGTTCACTCCTTTAATGTGTGTTATCTCTGTCTCAAATTCGAACTGAAAATTCAATATTGGCAGTATTCTTACAGAATAAAATATATAATAAAGTAAAGAAAAAACACGTAAAATAGCCAGATTGATACGTATATCAATCAAATGCATTTAACTAAGTAATGCTGTAGAGACTCCCTTGCAGAGAAAGGCACAGATGCACTCAGTGGGGGTGGAATTTGTATCAGTTCAGTCCTGACTCTACGTAGGTCACCTTGACAAAAAGAAGTCAAAACCAGAAGCCTTTGTCGAGTGTTTGGTTACAATGTCTTTCCACAAACTCTCTAGTTTTAAACTGCTCCAACATCTCCCTCTGTGTATCTGCAGATTATAGTGAAATATCATTAAAATGGTGGAAAAAACTGACATGATCGTACACTTGTGTGTTAAACTGGGCTGTGGCGACCGCGGCGCAACGCACCAGGTTACAAAAATCGAGACGCACACGATCGGTCGATGTCAAATGTGGCGCATGACAAAGGCGGCACTGGAGGCCTAATGGGGTGATTAGAAGGAGCACTCCAGCCTTTGAGAGATCGAACACAAAGGCAAATATCTCAGAGGGACCGCAGGGTTTAGACGCTCGCTTAAGCTTTAAGAAGAATAAAGGGGGGGGGGGGGGGGGGGGCTCTGAAGAAGAACTCTGTGTTATGGCAGAGGGAGAGTCCAACCTTGGCAGTGTGCTAATGAAATTTACTGCCTTGTTGTCGCCAAATGTGGGGATATCCAGCCTCCACAGCTGATGCCAGTGAGGGACATCTGCTTTCTGACGAGGATGATATCCAGTATACTGACGTCTGTTTTCTGCTGAAGGGAATTCCTGAATCATACTGATTACTCAAGTAGTTAAAAGGTTTTCTACGTTGATGAAGACGACAAGGGTGTGAGATGTGCTGCCCTTTCCAGCCTACAGCTGCGCTTCCTCTAGTTTCCTTGTGAGGAGCAGAAACACCATCTGAAGATTCAGCCTGGGAGTCCACAGGTGGAAATTTAAAATCTTGTTGTTATATATATATTTAATTTAATTTAAAAGGTACCTCAGCACAGTTACCAGACTGTATGAGCGTGCAGGTGTTTAAGTGCATTTTTCAGTGAGACTGGACGAGACCTGCATGGAGGCAGGAAGGAAAACACGATGAATGTCTGAGCTGAAAGACTTCAATCACTGTTCCATCATTATGTCGATATTATTACTATTTATATTTCATATGTGCACAGTTGATGTGGAGCACCCACAATTTCATTTTACATGTATAATGACAAAGGGTGGAGTGCCCAGTCTGGGTCAGGGACGAGTTCCTGCCCCAAGTGGAGGAGTTTAAGTATCTTAGGGTTTTGTTCACGAGCGAGTAGGGAGCGACAGATGCATTGGTGCTGCGGCTGCAGTGACGCTGATGCTGTACCAGTCTGTCGTGGTGAAGTAGAGCTCAGAGTAGAGCCGCTGCTCCTCCACATCGAAAGGAGTCAGTTGAGGTGGTTCAGGCATCTGACAAGGATTCCTCCTGGATGAGGTGTGGGCATGTCCCACCGGGAGGAGGCCCCGGGGCAGACCCAGGACACACTGGAGAGATTAAGGGCCTGTCTCAATATGCGTACTTGCGTTCTCGTGTACTCGTGATACGTCATCAGTCGGAGACCAAGTACTGCTCCAATTCGAAGTACGCATCAAGCCGAGAACGCGAAAAAGTCCCGGATGTGTTCTCGCTCCGCCCGTTTTATCGAGCATGCATTGGTGGTGACTTGTGTGGACTTGGTACAGCTAAATATCCCAGAATGCATTTCGTCCAAAACTCAAACGCGGCAATGGCGGACGAGCGGGGCTGAAAAATTTTAAATATTACTCTTTCTGGGTCACAAAATAAACTTTGAAGTTATTTTCAAGCGAGAATGTAGCTGTGTGAACTTCAAACATCTGCTCGATTTATCAAGATGTCATATATTTCCAAACGCGCTCCGACGTTTTCGGAGACGTCTGTGACCCGCCAGCTCCGTAGCAGACAGCGAGGTCGAGGATCATTAGAGCCGGCGAGAACAGCGGACTCCCGGCACATCGTTTTCAACCCCCCCGCGGTCTTTTCGCTACTCAGGTTAAACAAACCCCAGCAGCTGTCTATTGTATTGTCCACTGTGTGTCCACTACAATACAAATAAAAGCGTTCTAACATCTCACCTGCTTGTTTTTATTAAGGTATGTACACGTATGTACATGTACACTATTTTTATTAATAGAGATTTCACTACTGAGGTTAAACATGATATATAAGTCACTTAGATCACTTCTAAATGTTAATGTTTGGTCTATTTCAGTGTTTTATTTGTTCCTGAGTAAACCGGTTTGGCTGTGATTAAAGTTAAGCTTCATAACATATTACTCACAGTTAAATTAAGAGAGTACATCAAGTACGCTGGTGTTCCAATTGTACAAATCGTGAGTCCGTACTCGCCGAGAACGCGAGCACGGACTCACGTACTTGAGAATTGAGAAAGGGCCTAAATCTCTCTGCTGGCCTTGGATAAGTGGAAGAAGATGGAATATAATAACAATAAAGAACTATTCTATTCTATTCTATTCTATTCTATGGCAGTCTACCCTGGTAGTAAGTGATCCACTTTTGTAATACAGAAAACCCAGGGCTACCTTGAAGTCACCTGGATTAGATGAAATCTTACTTCATTGTACAGGCCTCACGTACCACATGATGATTTAACATGTAGAATTTAAAACATGATGTTTCAGTCATGCACAGTATCTCACAAAAGTGAGTACACCCCTATAATTTTAAAAATATTTTGTTATATTTTAAATATTTTGTTGCCAGCTGTTTAGATGTTGATGGCTGTATGTTGAGTTATTTTGAGGTGACAGCAGATTTACACTGTTGTACAAGCTGTACACTGACTACTTTACATCGTGTCAAAGTGTCGTGTTCTCAGTGTTCAACCATGAAAAAAAGAATAAAATATTTGCAAAAATGTGAGGGGTGGACTCACTTCTGTGAGATACTGGAGCTGTTATGCTTTTGCTTTGGGAAAATCCAGGTCATGGCATCTTCATACAGATTTCTATATCAGTGCCTTTATCAGGCGTCTGTTGTGTTATTTGGAGTAGATTTCCAGTCCTGCATGCAAAGAAAATGTCACTGCTGGAAGTCTAAGCTGAAGTGTGAGATCACAATCAGAGCGTACAGATGCCATAATAAGACACTGCAAATGGAAGCTAACAGGCCATGCAGGCAGGAGGCCACATTCTGAATTGTAGAACAGTCCAATTCTGTAGGGAGAGGAAGACATCATTATGAAGAAGAAATGCCATGATTTCTCCAGACAGAACAAAGCATAAAAGACTTTCTTTGTGTGTGAGTATGGAAATAGGGCAGTGCAGAGCAAGGGTCCTCAGAGACACTTTAATTATGAATAGAAAATGAGAGACACAGACCAGAGAGGAGGACGTTTTCCTCTCACTGATCTCTGTGACAATGACACAAGGACATGTTTCGGTAGGAAATGAAAGTGATATGCTTTGGTATGTCTAATGAAAATTGATTGAAGAGTAGAACTCTTTATGCCATGGCTATGAGAATTCATACACTTTCCAGTCAGCACATCTTTGCTGCAGATGAGTGAGAGAGAACAGTAAGTAGCTTATTTCACTGTAGGTCAGATAGAGGAAAACACATTAGCATCAGAACATTTATTACCTGCTTGATTATTTATTTTTCTTTTGTGTCCTTTGTTTACTTGTTTTAAACACAAAAATCTAAAAACACCACAATTCACATTTGATCATAAATTCAGATTAAATCAAACGAGGAAATCATTATGGAAAAACCCTCAGCAGCACACACAAGTGATATTGTAAAAGATAACATATGTACATATTACATATATTGTCATTGTCATTATTAATTCATTAAATATAAATACTTTGAGTTACTAGACAATGTTGGACATGTAAAAATACCAGGTGGAAAACGTTAAGTGAAACCAGTAAGAACAAATGTTTTTTCCATCTTTCCTTTCTTCTGTTGAAGGAGAAGTAAATACTTCCCTGATGCTAATGAGGTGACCTTCAAGTAAAATTCAACATTAGATAAACCTTTATTGTTTATTATTAGTAGAAAAAAGGAAAACAGTGGGGTCGGGGTCATGATCTCTTTCGGAAATGGGGCATGCAGGAAAAGTTCTCACAAAAATTGTGTTCTTGTTTTTTTGGTTGCACTTTTTATTACAGCTCGGTAATAAAGGGGTAATAGTAGGGTAACAAGGAGGAAACAAGAAAGCAATAATGTGGTCATTTTAATATGGTAAATTGCAAAACTGTCTGTTTCTATTTAATAACATATTAACCCTTTAAAGCCGGTCGGAGCGGGCACGCTCCGTTGTAACTATTTTTAAATCCCGGTAGCTCTGCAACCACGTAAGCTAGCGCAATAATTTTTTTTGCATATGAAACCGGAGGAGTTGTACTTACATCTTATGCCATCAGCTTGTCCTAAGTCACAGTTTCCTTCCACATACAGCTTTGCAAAAACTGCATAAAACGCTCTTGCGGCAACAAAAACATAATATTCCAGAAAATATTCCATCAGCGCGAACTATCGCATGTCCGCCATGACCTGCCCAAAACCGGAAGTGACGTCATTTTCGCAGAAATGTAGTTTTTCAAGGCCTCATGAGCTTATACTGATGTTTTTAAAAGTTATGTTTGACTTTATGCCTTTCTGTGTCGATTCTGGGATGCTGAGGACTCATATTGCACTGCTGGAAATAGTTTGTTTTGATGCAGATGCTGCTTTTTTGCAAATTTGCAGTATAATATTTATTTTTGTTTTTCTTGCAGTGTATAGAAATTGGTGTATTTCAAAAATAAAACTATGAAGACACTCAAAATAAATTTCCTGTGGTAGGAAACTATTTTGTGCAACTTTTTTGTATTTACAGTTTTGAGGGATAAGCCTCTTAAATTTCTCTAACTACAAATATATGTTAAAAAACCAAAAACGATTTTCAATTTTTTTGTAGTTTTTTGCACTTTTTTGCAATTTATGTAATTACTATGCACTTAATGCATGCATATTATTAAAATTTAGGCTGTAATGGTTGTATTGATGTATAGCAACTTGAAATGCTCCCAAAAATGGCTCCACAGCATGTAAAAATATAATATAAGCTCTGGCGGACTTGGTTCTAAGGTAGGTCTTAAAGGGTTAATAAAGCAAACTTGGAAAGTGTGTGATTATCACCTGGAAACACCTGTGGTAGTTTCTGTGTAATAAGCATAAATAGGTCCAGTCTGCAAAGAGCTGGCTGCCAGTAGGTGGCAGACTGCTGCGTGCACTGGATAAAGACAAAGAGGAAGTGGGGCACCAACCGCTAACTTTAGCCACCCTTTGCTGCCTTTTGGCTCGCCTCGTAAACCAACAGATTGTAACAACACATTTGGAATCAACCCACTGTTGTGAAATAAGCTAAACACTGTTATTGTAAATATGGATGGAGAACTTGATCAGTTATACTTTCAAATAAGTCACACAAACACACAAACACACATATATATGTAAATGAGCCCTTGGTACTTCTCCAGCTTCTTGTGTTCTTTCTTTCTGATGTTGCTGTCATTCAGCATCACTACATCTATCCCTACGGCCATCTTCGTCAGAGGGAAGGACGGAGGGGAAACCACAACACTGTGAGGGTATGATGCGACAAAGACAGATGAAAACACAGGGCTTAAATCCACAAGGGAGTAACGAGGGAATGGGAAACAGGAGGGAAACACAGCTGGGACTAATCAGACATAATGAGACAAGTGGAAGCAAAACCCAAAATTCTTCACACAGGACACGAGACTACCAAAGTAAAACAGGAAGCACAAGACAGACACGGAGACGCAAACTTGACCAGGAGGCTGACACAGGAGAAACACTGATATAGAGACTAGACAAGGAATGTGCAACACAGGAGAGGCAAAGAAACTAAACCCAAGATCTAAAAATCATTCAAATAAAACAGAAACAAACAATATTAATAATCAAAAAACAATCACTGAGTCACTACACTCAGGATCGTGGCAAACATTAGACAGATCTTTCCAGTATGGTACGGTGTTATACAAAGTTTTAAATACACTCAGGGAGCAGCTACATCACTACGTGACTGAGCTACAACTATGTGAAGGGGCTGGGAGTAGATAATAATAATAATAATAATAATAATAATAATAATACATTTTATTTAAATAGCGCCTTTCAAAGCACCCAAGGACACTGTACAACAGATAAAAACTGGAAATATACACAATGATAAAAATAGAAGATAAAAGTTAAAACATACAGAAATTTAAGAATAGGCAATTTTAAACAGATGAGTTTTGAGGGTGGACTTAAAAAGAGAGAATGAACTAATATTTCTGAGGTCCGGGGGTAGGGAATTCCAAAGTCGAGGGGCAGAGCAGCTAAAGGCCCTCCCTCCCATTGTGATCAGACGAGCAGAGGGAACAGAGAGAGAAAGAGAAGATGAAGATCTGAGGCAGCGGGATGGGAGCTTCATCTGTAATAAGTCAGAGAGGTACGGTGGAGAGAGAGAATGAATAGCCTTGAATGTATACAGAATTATTTTAAAATGGATGCGAAATTTGACCGGGAGCCAGTGAAGTTGCTTCAGGATTGGGGAGATGTGGTGGGTAGAAGAAGTCCTAGTAATAATACGGGCAGCAGAGTTCTGGACACGTTGGAGCTTGTTGATAGATTTTTGTGTGAGGCCAAATAATAATGAGTTGCAGTAGTCAATTCTAGAGATAACAAGATTATGGATGAGAATGGCAGTGGCGTGAGGTGTGAGGAAGGGGCGGAGGCGATTAATGTTACGGAGTTGGAAATATGCTGCACGTGTAATATTATTGATATGTGAGTTAAAGGATAATGTGCTATCGAGAATGACACCCAAGCTTTTCACAGAGGGAGAGATAGGGACCAGCGAGTTATTGATGGTGAGAGAGAAATTGTTAATTCTGGATAGCAGTCGTTTAGTGCCAACCAGAAGAAGTTCCGATTTATTGCTGTTGAGTTTAAGAAAGTTGGAGGAGAACCAAGAATTAAGTTCAGCTAGACAGAGGATGAGGGAGGGTGGAGGAAGAGTAGAGTCAGGTTTGGTAGAGAGATAAAGCTGGGTGTCATCGGCGTAGCAGTGGAACTGAATATTATATTTACGAAAAATATGTCCGAGTGGAAGAAGGTAGATGATGAAAAGAAGGGGCCCGAGGACAGATCCCTGGGGCACCCCAGTGGATAAAGGAGAAAGCTGAGAAGTGAAGGATTTTAATTGAATGAACTGAGTGCGGTCAGATAGGTATGATTTAAACCAGGCTAGTGGAGTGTGAGAGAGACCAATAGAAGCTAATCTGCTAAGGAGAATGGGATGAGAGATGGTGTCAAAAGCTGCACTCAGATCAAGAAGGATAAGGATGGAGAGGAGACCAGAATCAGCTGCTATAAGAAGGTCGTTTGTTATTTTTATAGGAGCAGTTTCAGTGCTATGTAGAGGACGAAAGCCAGACTGGAACTGTTCGTAAAGGTTATTATCAGTTAGGTGAAGATGGACTTGTGAAGCAACTATTTTTTCAAGGATTTTTGAGAGAAATGGTAGATTGGAGATAGGACGAAAATTATTAAAGTTGTTGGGATCTAGACCAGTTTTTTTCAGAATTGGGGTAATAGCAGCAACTTTGAAGGAAGCAGGAACAGTTCCAGTGGTGAGTGAAGAGTGAATAATAGCAGATATGAGGGGAAGGAGAGGGAGTAAGCAGGCTTTGACGAGGACAGTGGGGATAGGATCGAGCTGGCAGGTAGAAGGCTTTGATTTATGGATGAGATCAGCAATATCAACTAAGGATGGAAGTTGAAAAACAGAGAGGAAGTGAGAAGGGGGAGAAGTTAGGACAGAGAAGCTACATTGAGCATTAGGGTCCAGGTCTAAGTGTATTTTATGAATTTTATCAATAAAGAATAGCATTAGAGCATCACAGAAGTTAGATGAATAGAGATGAGCAGGGAGAGAATCAGGTGGCCTGTTAAAAGAGTTGAATA
The DNA here is from genome assembly GCF_057382275.1 of Copadichromis virginalis. Lineage (NCBI taxonomy): Eukaryota > Metazoa > Chordata > Actinopteri > Cichliformes > Cichlidae > Copadichromis > Copadichromis virginalis. The sequence continues at coordinate 1,733,205 of NC_140619.1, forward strand.
GTGAGAAAAGGGTCTTGGTAGAGTTCTCACTTGAGCAGACAATAGCAGAGTAATAAGCAGATTTGGTTTGACTAATACATTCCTGGTAAAACAGAACGTGGTTATTAAACATATCCTTATGAATAGTAAGGCCAGTTTTCTTATAGAGACGATCAAGCTGTCGGCCTTTAGCTTTCAGTAGCCGGAGTTCAGGGGTGTACCAGGGTGCAGAGCGAGAAAAAAGTACAGTTCTGGTTTTTTGTGGAGCCAGGGAATTTAAAATACTACTAAGGCTATGATTATAAAAAAGTACCAGGTCCTCTTGAATAGCTAAGTTGTTAGAAGACAAGCAGCTAGAAAAAGCAGAGGAAAGGATATCAACATTTATATTCTTGATATTCCGGAAAGAGATAATACGGGGATTGTTAATTACAGAGAGGGTCATGTGAACATTAAAGGAGAGAAGTAGATGGTCCGAAATTAGCAGTTCGTCAGCTGTACAGATGGAGGGGGTAAGTCCAGAACAGCAGACTAGGTCCAAAGTGTGGCCCTTAATGTGGGTAGGGAAGTTTATGTATTGTTTAAGGCTGAAACTATCAAGGCAGGATAGAAGGTCCTTGGTAAGAGGATGGTCGCAGTTATCCACGTGAACGTTAAAGTCACCCAGCAATATTATATTAGGGGAGACAGTAGCTAGATTGGTCAGCAGATCGGCAAAGTCACTGATAAAAACAGAATTAAATTTTGGGGGGCGGTAGATGACAGCTATTACAGTTGGGGTAGGTCCTGAAAGTTGACAAACAACAGATTCAAAGGAGCTGTACGTAGGGGCGGACAGCGGCGAGACTTTCCAGTTCTCGCGATAGATTATCGCGAGGCCACCACCACGGCCGGACTCGCGAGGTTGGCAGGTGTAAACAAACCCTGGGGGGGTGGAGTCGTTAAGTTGCGAAAAGTCATTGGGCTGTTGCCATGTCTCAGTCAAGCAGAAAAAGTCAAACTTACGGTCTGTTAGGAGATCCTGGATGAGATGTCCTTTGTTCGTAAGCGAACGGATATTAAGCAGGCCGAAGTTGACAGAAATACTGTCGGACTGGATGAGAGTGTTAGCCGACCTAGGCAGACCAGTCAGAACATTGTGGTCAATAGACCTGCAGGGGTTTCGTTGAGAGCAACCAGAGGTGGACCAGAAGGACTGAATTGGTTTGGAATTATCCTGATGGAAATACCGACGGGAGCCTCGATGTACGTACTTTCGACGAGGGAGGAAGGCAATGTCCGTGTGGAAATGAAGAGCAGCCAACGGCGGAGCAGCTAAAGAGAAGCGGAGCCGGAGGAGCTCATCAGCTGTATATTGATGAAGTCCAGTGCCCAGTCGGTAGATCGATGACATAAGGATCCAGACCCACACTGAGAGTACATAGATCCTGAAAGGCCACATCATGGACAGGAACAGCCGGGTAGGGACACCGGTGGGCCTTAGAAACAGGAGTAGGACAAAAGTCCAGAAGTCCAGAGTCCAGTAGCTTTAACGTTAGCGATAGTGGTGAGTGGCGGCCGGTGAATAGCGGCAGCCAGTCGCGCCAGCGTTCACTCAACCGGAAGAATGTTACTTCTTCCCACTGTTTTTGAGCACCTGTTGTACCAGAGGACAATGCTTTATTTTGCATATATGCTCAATAATCAATCAAACAAACTCATGAGCAGGGTAGGCTTCTGCTCATTGTGTTGTTGGGATGAAACGTGTGCACCTCTGTTCATGAAGAGATCTAGAAGCTCACTGGAATCTCACTCATCAAAACACTTGTTTGTCTGTCGCAACAACCTCGCACAAACCTTTTCTTCCTGAATAACAAAACCTGAATAAGATCATAAAACCTTTGTGTTTATGTTGTATTGTTGCATTGTTAACTGCAGCCCTTTAGCAGGCTCTGTTTTCAGAGGGAGTCCGAGGATTGATCACTCTATGCAGCAGGGCTCTGGATGGGTAGAAGGACGACTCCAGCAGCACACTGGTCACTCATGTCACGATCTCTGTCCTGTAAGTGGGACAGGACTGTGTTTTACAAAACTTTACGTCTTATTACAGAATATTTGTTCTTCAAAGAACAGGTACACAAATGAAAGTCTATTTTAAGATACACTAAACAAGGTAAAGTTGTATTAACTGCGTTGTGTTATGTTCAACTTTTTATTTATAGTTTTTTACATTCAACTATTTCATAAAATGTAAATAGAACCTAAATCAAAGTGTCATATATTTTGTATTTACAATGTAACTGATGAAAAGAAAAAACATGAAAAACAAAGTGCTGCAGTTTCAATTCGTGCTGAAGCCTGATCAGTCTTTATCAACTGCATCTCAGTCAAATTGGCTGAAAAGAAGCATTACGTGGCACAATTTTCACATATTTAATGACGCAGTGATCTGTGCTGCATATTTATATATTGCACATATGTTAAACCCAAGGGTTAAAAATATTAATGTCGACACTATAGAGTGAGTGTTCAGCAGGTGCAATTTTATAGACTGGAAACTTAAAGCTCACATGTCCTAATTAATTTTAGAAATTTAAAATCAGATATTGAATTTATAAAATGGTGTTTTTCTTGCTTATTTTTGTGACGCTTCTTGCAGAAAAAAGCTGAAGTAGACAAATATTTATTTATCCACAGGCAGTTTAGTACAGCATAAACTGGCTAGTTCATTGTGATAAAATTTACAGTGATGTCTTACATTTGACTGTCTAAATGTTGATTACATTAGCATTAGTAGACATTCATGTTTTCAAATGATATTGAAATTACATCCAGGACTCAGGAATAAAGCCACACCCCCGACTCCACCTCTCAGCCCCTCACACATGCAGAGAAAAAAGTGAAAAAAATCTGTAAGCGTGAAAAGAAAGAAACATGTAAAAGCAAAAGAACCATTAGTCTGAACAATTTTATCACAAAAAAACGCAACGTTTCCTTTTTTGGTTTCAGTTTTTACTCTTAATGGCAATTTTTTTAATAGCAAAGCCAAGAGTTCCTGTTCTGGCACCGTGCAAAGCTGACACCATGCCAGAAACGCCATAGAAACTGTGCATTGAATTTTGAGATGGATCTTCAGGGAGAATTGAACATAAAGTAAAGTTTGTAAATCACTGATCTATAGCATCCAACCAAGGAACCCTTCAAGGACCTCCTTAATCCCACCTGCAAGTCTTACATGGAGGAAGCAGAGTCTGGGGACGAGGGGGACAACCGTCTATCTGCTGGGATGAGGTCACTGAGGCAGTTAAACAACTCCTTGGCGGCAGAGCCTCTGGGGTGGATGAAGTCTGCCCTAAAGGCTCTGGATGTTGTAGGGCTGTCTTGGTTGACACGCCTCTACAATGTTGCGTGGAGATCAGGGCCAGTACCTCTGGATTGGCAGACCGGGGTGGTGGTCCCCATCTTTAAGAAGGGGGACCAGAGGGTGTGTTCCAACTATAGGGGGTCACACTCCTTAGCCTCCCTGGGAAAGTCTATGCCAGGGTGCTGGAAAGGAGAGTCTGTCCGTCAAACTTCAGATACAGGAGGAACAATGTGGTTTTTGTCCTGGTCGTGGAACACTAGACCAGCTTAGGCTGCTGCCACCGCCACCTGCCTTCGGATAAGCGGAAGAAGATCAATGGATGGATGGATTACTTAATATTTCCACATATATATACTTTTAAATCTCTTTGCAAAGAGTTTAGTTAGGTTTAGGTTCAGGGTCTAAACTTCAAAAATTAATGTAAAAACCAGTGATCCCTAAAATTTGTAAGATTTATATTTCAAAAAGAATTACTGAACATTTTGTGGACTATTTGTTTGGGTTTTATTTTTCTAAAGATGTTAGGGATTAAAAAACTAGAATCTTTGGCAATCTTTGACATATTTTGAAATAAAAAATTTCTCTATTTCATGTCTTTCCATGAATAAAGATGAAAGGTTCACTAGAAGAAGGGAAAAGTTTTCTGTTATTTCAGTGTGAAGCCTTTATATATACTGGCAGGTTCTTATTAGAACACCCTGGATAAAGGAAAGAAGAACAGATGTGTAAACAAACTTTAAAGTCTTCTGACGCTCTGATTGGAGTTGGATATGAAATATTCACCAATAGGTGTGGATAGTCCTATTTTTGGCTCTCAGTCAGGACGCTCCATTTTTTTGTTTTCATTCACAATGCTGCACTTCTTTCCATAAAAAAGCATTAGATGAGCCAGATGGCCGTAGCTTCCAACTACGCCGACTCACATGAAATATTCAGCCAGGATCTTTATGGTTTTTTAAAAAACAGGTTACCGGATACATAAGCACCTGTTTATGAGTTTAGCTGGCCTCCCCCAAAACACAAGCATCCTATTTCCTTTGCTCTTTTTTCTTCAATTGAAAATGGTTTTAAAGACACTTCATGGTAGGCAGCTATAACATTTTATCCACATTGCCATGGCTGACTTTGGCTTCTCAAAGTAAATATAAGCTACCACCATAAATTCATAATTGAATTGAATTTTGCATTGAATTATCTTAAAGGCCTCATAGTACCGTATAACCCCAACAAGCACTGTGCTCTCAGACCGTTGGCTTGTTGGGGTTCCTAGGATGTTTCAAAGTATTATGGGAGGCAGAGCCTTCAGCTTTTAAGCCCCTCTCCTGTGGAACCAGCTCCAGTTTTTCATTTGGGAGACATGCTCTCTACATTTAATATTATCCTTAAGACTTTTATTTTTGACAAAGCATATAGTTAGCACTGGATCAGATGACCCTAAGTCCTCCCTTAGTTATGCTGCAATAAACTTAGTGCATCATAGGAAGCTCCGAGCAGTTTGAGTATCTCTCCTTCTCTCACACCTTTTTACTCCCTGAGTGTTTATACACCAATCTGCATTTAATTATGAAGTAATATTAATCACTGGCTCTCTTCCATGGCATGTCTTTTGTCCTGTCTCCCTCATCCTCAACCAGTCGCGGGTGACGTCTGCCCCTCCCTGAGCCTGGTTGTGCTGGAGGTTTCTTCCTGCTAAATGTGAATTTTTCCAACCACACACTTCTTTGGGTTGGCTGTGAGCCCTGCCTGCCTCAGGGACTCCAGGACCCCAGCCACATGCTGCATATGCTCCGATCAGGTGTCACTGTGGATGATGACATCATCCAGGTAGGTGGAACTATCTGCAGTACCTTTTCCTTAGACTCTGGAGAATACAAAATCTGCCAGTAGCCCTTGGTTAAATCCGGTGTCGTGAAAAAACAACCAGTGCCTAAGCAGTCGAGGAACTCACAGACCCGGGGCATGGGTTGGGGGTTAACCCTAACCCTTTGCTCTTAGGTTCAGAACATACTTATTTCCATATTTAGCTAAGCTTGGACCTTCCTCTCAGTTTTCTTTAATTAGGCCCAAGAACAACACCTTTCTGCCAAACAGCAACTCAAGGGGAGAAAATTGTGCGGAGGCCTGGGACACCTAATGCACCGCAAACAACAAAGGATCTAACCAGCGACCCCAAATGTGCTCATCCTCATCTTCGCTATCATCCATCAGTTTTCATCACATGGTTAAAGGCTAAGCGTAGGATGCTCTCACGAGTAGGGATGGGTATCGAAACCCGGTTCTTGTTGAGAACCGGTTCCCACTATTTCAGTTCCTTGGAGTTGTTTGCCATTTTTACAAACGATTCCCTTATGGATTCCAGTCGCCCCGAATGACGTCGCCACGTTGCGGAGCGTCATTTACCTGACAGGAAACACGGCGCCTAAGCTCAACGCTCAAAAGCTTGGTCATACTTTACGAGGACGGATGACAACAGGGCAACTTGCAATACTTGCAAAGCAGATATTTCATTTAAGGGAGGAAACACTACGAATATGCAAAAGCATTTGCTCACAAAACACACGATGACCTTAAATGAATGTCGTGTTTTTAATTCCGGACTCGTGAATCTCAACCCAGCAGCAGCGGTAACGTTTGCACGTCCTCTCCCGCTAATGCGGCAGGTAAATAATCAACTAACAGTGCATATTATGTTAGCGCGATCTGCCTTATTACAAACCTGCCATTACTGTGCATTTAGTGACCATGATGAGAGAGGCAGAGTCTGGCTCTGATGGCTCAGATGCTGGCAGCTCTCGCTGCAGTCTACCGGTAGCGTCTCCTTTCAGGCCAGGATAGACGAATGTCACCGAGCAGTGACTCAGTTTGTGGTCAAAGGCTTGCACCCGTTTGCCACAGCAGATGTAAGTGAATGTGTTTAATTGTAGGCAGGGACATTACTGGATATTCTTGTGTAATTGCTACAGAATAATTTATGTTATACTTTGTTATTGCTACAGAAGAATATTTATTTTATTATTTCACATTTACAATTTTTTTCCTGGGGACCCTGTGACACCCCATTGAAGAGCCGTAGGCTGGATCTCTTAAGATCTCACTGCTGGGTTTGTAAGGCCATGTTACTCCTAAATTTCTATCTTGTTCAAAGAGAAGATATAAAACAAAGTTCTAAGCTAATCGACCTTAGTGTTCTCCTTTTTTAAAAATAAGAATCGATAAAGAATCGATAAAGAATTGTTAAACAGAATCGAAAATGGAATCAGAATCGTGAAAATCTTATCAATACCCATCCCTACTCACGAGACTTCTCTAGCGGAAAACCGTTCATGGAGTGAATTAACAGAATCAGTGGGACGTCCTGTGAAAGCCTGCAGTTTCCTCCTCCTCAGATTCAATGTCGATGACCCCATATCACTCCTGAGCGCTGCACAGACACTGCATCTCCGTACCTGTCGTGAATGCATCCCTATACACTGTTCCATCAACCTCCCAAATCCATCCCTGGAACTGGAGACAGAGATGGGGGCACACCAACACCTGCATCTGGTGCTCAGTCTGGATCTGTAGAGTTAAATGATTGCTGGGATGCCACGACTGTTACTAGTGCATATTTAATTAAACAGTTTTTGATTTCAGTTGCCTAGGCAACCCAAAATGATCTAGTGATAGCCTTTTTTTTTTTGTTTAAACTCAGTTAAAAGCTAAACCTCTTTTTCTGGGATCTTATATATCTTTCATTCTGGGACTATCATAAGGAAGACTGCTGCTGTTAATAAGGTTAGAGAGGTGTTTTTCTTTCTCTATCTTTTTCCAGGAGAGGAGCAGATGCTAGACGAGCTCAGACGTGGACGGAGTGGAGAAGAAGATCTGCGGCAGAGACGGCATGATAATACTTGTTTTTGTTGTGGTATAAAACTGTATTGCCTGCTTACAGAGGCATCCTTTTTGTGAAGCAGACCGCTGGTTCACATCGAGGTCCAGCTCGCTGTAACTGTAATTTCAACTGCTGAAGCAAATTAAATCATTTTAAAGACAGTCGTTCTCCTGTACTAAAACGAACACAACAGATCTATTAAATAAACTTCAGGCCACACAAATCAGCATTTCAAAATGTCCCATAATCATGACTGTGCAGTCACTCATGCAGTTATGTGACTTGTATAAAACTCTTGCGCTTTATTTAAATTTAGGTTCCGGTAGTGTTTTAATCACTGTGATCACAATACTACATGTTTCACACCTATTTAAGAGTTTTTCAAGCTAGCTGTATAAAAAGTCCACATACTGCTGGTTAAGAATGTGTCATAGTAGGGGAGACCGGGGATAGTTGTAACGTGGGTCAGTTGTAACACTTCCAATTTCTCCAATCAGGGCTAAGTTTCAAATGATGTGACTCATCCTGTGCATGCCCAACTCAGTTCTGCTATCACATGTGAAAAATCAGCACATTTTGTCAAACACAGACAATTTAACACGAAAAAAAGTAAGTTTTTCTACTTTATTTCAATTTCTAATAGCATTATCTGCTTTGCAGTTAAACTCATCAAACTTAAATTATGTTATTTGTATGCCTATGGGGATATATTCTGTGTAAGTCTTTAGTGCTAATGTTTAGCCGTTGGCTGTAATGTTAGCTAGTTCATGGCTATAGGAGTCTGGGTCAGTTGTAACAGCAACAGTCTGGGTTAGTTGTAACAGCAACAGTCTGGGTTAGTTGTAACAATAATGTATGTTGCAACTTACCACACTATTACTTTAACTTATATTAAACAAGTTGGGCCAACGACATCAGCAGAGAGAGGTTCACTGGTCACCTTTGTATATGCAGTTAATGCCATTGGCAACACAATTCCTCCACTGTTTGTGTTCCCACACATACATTATGCTGACCACTGTGTCAGAGATGGACCAGTAGGAAGTACTGGTAGTGGAAATAAATCAGGATGGGTGCAAGAAACAGATTTCCTCATCTTTCTGAAGCACTTTGCAAACCACACCAAGGTAAGCCAGGATAAAAAGTAATGGAATTGCGATGCTGGTGAACAACTACATTTTTTCAGCTTCATTGTTATGTTCACAATTGGTGCAAGAGTTGTGGGTTATAATGCCCACTGAGCCAATGAGGCCAAACTCAAGGAAGACCAAGATGCATTCTGTCACACACACACACACACACACACACACACACACACACACACACACACACACACACACACAGCTACATAAATGGCTCTAAGTGCATTCATGTGTTGAATAAACAAAGATTACATGTTAATGTTTTGTTAGTACCCTTATTTCATTGTGTTACATTTCACCCCAGGATATGTTACAACTAACCCAGACTATGGGGTTAATTGTAACATTTCACTCTTTGTGTTTGAGGCCATACCATGCAATGGGTAATTGTGCTGCAGAGAAAATAGCTGCACTATTTAATAGCCGAGACATGTAAATACTTTGCATTACATTTTGAATCCACTACCTTAAACGAGCTTCAATTTAAAGACAGAAATGTGAAAAATGTGACAACTATCCCCCGTCTCCCCTACTTAAATGCACATCTTAATAGATTTGTACAGTGATGCTTTGTGTGGACACTCAAGTAAATGTAATCACAAAGGCTGTGTGTGTGTGTGTGTGTGTGTGTGTGTGTGTGTGTGTGTGTGTGTGTGTGTGTGTGTGTGTGTGTGTGTTTCCTTATATGCTGACTGACCCTGTTGAATGCAAACCTTTTTCTGTATTTCTAAAATAAACTATGACTTGTAAACTTAGCAGTATTTTAAAATTTCTTGTTTTTGCTTATGAAAAGCTCTCCTGGGAGAGAGCTACTGAGAAATGGTTTAGAATTTGTTGTTATCATTGTTGTCATTGTTATCAGAGTGAGTACAGTAACCACAACATTATATTAGCCACAAGCTTTTAACTCTCTGGAGTCTAGGGCAGCGGTCCCCAACCCCCGGGCCTCGGACCGGTACCGGTCCGTGAGTCGTTTGGTACCGGGCTGCGAGAGTTGAGGCCTCAGGTGTGAAATGTGTGGTTTTCAGGGTTTTTATCAGTGTTCAGCGTTATTTTGTTATCGTTTTTATCATTAACTCTGTTTTCCTGGGTCTTTTCACGTGTGTTATGAATAAAGCTTCTTTTTTTCGGTACCGGTACTGGTTTTATTTTGTTGTATTTATCCGCGACACCTTAAAGGCCGGTCCGTGGCGCAAAAAAGGTTGGGGACCGCTGGTCTAGGGTACAATCCTTAGATTTCACCTTTAAAAACTGTTTACTGGATGGTTCTTCTGTCAAGGCTCCCTGTGTGGCAGACAATGTTGATCCCAAATGCAGAACTCAGCAGAGTTGACACAGACTGAATCATGAAGTACTGACTCCATTTTTTTATTCAAGTAAAAATGAAAGAGTACAGGCTCTGAAATGTACTCAGAGTAAGAAACTGAAAAGCTGTTTGAGGGACATTTCTACCGGTTATCTTTGTGAAAGGTAACTGAACCTATTAATGAATAATAAAATAATATTAATACATGAGATCACAAAGGGTTTTGTTTGTTAGTTTTCTGTACTTTGCCTCTATACCAAAACAGATAACGGGTCTAAAGTGGGCTGTCACAGGTGGGGAACCCTAGCATCAGGCTCAGTGTGGGGGAAAGAATCACAGTATTATATGTAGAGTGGCAGTAGATCATCTGAGAGCACATGCTGTGAGCAGCTGGCCTGCCTCTACTCCTGCTGCTGCTCTGAGGTTTACTGCTCTTTGACAATTTACAGCTGAATACAGCAGAAAGGTTATCTCAGCTGATTTCCTCTCCCCACACTGACAGTATACTCTTCATACTATCCAGCACAATGTTAGTTAACTACAGCTACTCTGCAGCAGTCCAACATAGAACGCTACCATTAATTACCAAAATACAGCAAGTTTTAACTGCTTTATGTGTTTCATAAACTGCAGAATATTTTCATGCAACCTTTGAATAACAAAAACTAATTATTTTTAGAATACTTCTTTTTAGCTTGCTGTTTCACAAAACAAACTAAAAACCATCAACAAACGACTAAACATAAACAATCACAAAGAAAGAACAATACAGTATCCACATCTGAACCAAAGAGTAAAACAGTGAAATGTGGATTATTAAATATTAGGTCTCTCTCCTCCAAGTCTCTGTTAGTACATGACTTAATAATTGATCAACAGATTGATTTACTCTGCCTTACAGAAACCTGGTTGCAGCAGGATGATTATGTTAGTTTAAATGAATCAACACCCCCGAGTCATTCTAACTACCAGAAACCTCGAAGCACAGGCCGAGGGGGCGGTGTGGCAGCAAATTTTCACACCAGCCTATTAATCAACCAAAGACCCAGACAGACTTTTAATTCATTTGAAAGCCTGATGCTTAGCCTCGTCCACCCCAGCTGTGAAACTCAGAAACCAGTCTTACTTGTTATCATCTATCGTCCACCTGGGCCTTACACAGAGTTTCTCTCTGATTTCGCAGACTTTTTATCTAATTTAGTTCTGAGCTCAGATAAAATAATTATTGTGGGTGATTTTAACATCCATGTAGATGCTAAAAATGACAGCCTCAACATGGCATTTAATCTGTTATTAGACTCAATTGGTTTCTCTCAAAATGTAAAAGAACCCACCCACCACTTTAATCACACTCTAGATCTTGTTTTAACATAGGGCATAGAAACTGAACATTTAACAGTGTTTCCTGAAAACCCTCTCCTGTCTGATCATTTCCTGATAACATTTACATTTACAATAATTGATTACACAGCGGTGGAGAGTAGACTTTATCACAGTAGATGTCTTTCTGAAAGCGCTGTAACTAAGTTTAAGAATATAATCCACCCGCTGTATCAACATAGAGCAGTATATAGTAGATATGAATAGCACCAAATAACTGAATCCACTTTTAGTTGTGACACGCTAATAATAGAAAAAACACAACTTTTTAAATGTTTTTATGTTTTATTTTATTTACTAGCAATTATCACACTGCATTTATTCATAATATTTGTCTATGTTCAAGAACAGCTGCATTAACTGAAGAAGAGCTGACTCGAAATTAGAGTTATCTTAATAGATTTAGAGCTTTGGCATAATTAACAAATTAACAAATATGAAAAAGTGTCAAGCATGCAAATCATCATACCATGTATCATTATCAGCAGTCGTTTCGCCTCATTTGTAAATCTTTCAAACATTTAATAAAACACAGCTGAAGGTCATTTGGCATCTTTACAGCATCTCCATCTACAGTAAGTGAATATGTATGTTACACATATCAGAATTAAAGTTCTTTGTTTCCTCTGCATCGATGTGTGTGTGTGTGTGTGTGTGTGTGTGTGTGTGTGTGTGTGTGTGTGTGTGTGTGTGTGTGTGTGTTCGGCCTTAATAACACTCTCTTACTCCCCGGAGAATTATCTTTTCAGTACCAGTGGGGACTGAGATGGTTCTCTGTACCCTCCGGGAGGCGTGTTCCCCGGTGACTTGCTCTTCTTATCAAGATGAACATGCTATGATGAACAACAACATGTAAGTAGGCCACAAGTATCTACAATTAGTCCTCCTCCAGTCAGCATTCGCTGAGGACGAATACAAGACACAAGAAAAGAAAAGAAAACTGTGTGAAGCAGGAGTGAGTGTGAGAGGAAGAGCTGTATCTTTATTGGGTTAACCACAAAAAGCTCATTTAAACTGCTGAACTACCCGTTTTCTTGCAGCCATCAGATAAAGACAGTAAGAACACTTAAACTGCAGCCTAGTGTCTTCTTTGCCACTTCCTATGGACCTGGACAGTAAATGAAGCCGAGAGAAAGAGTTTGATTTCTAGCTGTACTACACTTATATATATTTTAGCACACATTTTGACAAATCTTACATATTTATTTGTACCTCAGTTGGAACCAAATAATACTGCATTACTTTAAAAGTGCTTCAGTCAGACAGGTGGTATTTAGTCAGAGCAACAAGGGAAAGACTGCTTGTGCTCTGAAATCTGAAAACAGAGTTACAACCAAAGAGATCTTTCTTACATCTTAAACAGCTCATTGTAAACCTGTGCCATAAGAATGTCTTGGTTGCATTAAACATCTAATTGCTGCCACAGTTTGTTTTTAATCTCCAGAAGCAGGATTAACCTGGCTTCCCTTTGATTCCCCTGACGTGTTGAGCAGGTCTAAATTTCATGAGTGTGTCTGTGTGCTCTTGTCACATCTCGTTTAGATTACTGTAACTCTGTTCTCTATAGTCTACCTCTCTCCATAAACTGCAGATAGTTTAAAATACAGCTGCTTGTATTGTGTACAGGATTATTAACTTCATAAGCTCACTCGTCCATATGTATCTGATCTTCTCCATACGTACTCACTCCTCTCTTCTTCACCTGACTACCACGGGACTTTAGTTGTTCTGCCCGAGACATTGGATCCACTTCCACCAGATCTCCAGACCACAAACACTACTTTTAAATCATGTCTTAAAACCAGAACTGCATACACTTCATCATGATTCTGTCTTAGTCTATTTTTACCTTGTTTAGCTTTAATACTTTTATTTCTGTTTACCTTGTGTGTTTATTTTCTTGTACTAAGGTCTTTAAAGGCGCCTATAAATACATGTTGTATTATTATTATTATTATTATTATTATTATTATTATTATAATAAAAACATGTATACTTAAAGGAACTTAATAAGGTTAATAAACTTAATAAGGGAGGTCAGCTCCTACCGTGTACCAATAATAAATCTGTGGAGTTGAGCAGGTGTAGTCTAATCCAGCATTTTCAGATTTGCATCTATGAGAAAATTCTGTTCAATGAATGTACTCAGTTAAACCACGTGTTTAAAAAACTCCCCCACTACTCCACACCTTTGATTCTGCTGTTTGTTTTTAAATAAAAACATTTATTATACTTTTTGAATTCATGTTTTTGAAGGGTAGAAATGAAAATTCAAGAGAACTGAAATTAAGGTATTCCATAGATTATATAGTCACTCATCAAAAAGACCAGGTTTATGAATACATATGGTGAAATATGAGTTTGTGCTGTAGACATGGCTGAGGAAAAACAAGTGTTTAACCCAACACATGACCTGATGTATGATTCCTGATGTTGGAAGACAGGTGAATTAAAAGTGTAGTAACAACAACAGGGTTTCTCTTAGTATGTCAGGCTACTATACTGTGAAACATGAAGACATCCCATAAAAACTGTGAGTAATATACAGTTTTTACTGATTTCCACTCTTGGTCTGACCTTGCCTTGAGATGAGCTGTTATTGGTTTCCTCATAATAACAATAGAAAGTGATATCTGTGGATGCTTCTTTGTTTGTCTGCTAACAAACAAACAAACAAAACTAATTACCTGCTTCCTCCCTTCAAGGGAGAATGAAGATGCAGACACTGATGATTGTGGATACAACTCTACTAAACTCTACTAAAGTCTGTTAAACCCACATTTTACACTTTATTGCCAAAGGTATCCGTTCATCTGCCTTCACAAGGATATGAATTTGTGTGACATCCCATTCTTTATCCATAGGATTTATTATCATTTCCAGCTTTGCATTGTATGATGTGCGTGGTAGAAGTTGATCTTTGCTCTTCTCGTCGACAGGACAAAATTCAGATCAATTTGGGAACTTTTTCTGTAACATTTAGTCGCATAACAAAGAACCTGTGCCTAAATGAGCAAAATAGCATACAATGAAAGTATATCTGTGAGATGGAATTTCCTGTTCCCTGTCTACCTCGTGTTGTGTGTTCAGAAAGTTTCCTGTCCGTGTTCATTTTCCATATTGAACATGTACACACTTAGTGCTTGTGTGTGCATGTTTGCTGGTGACCTTCTGAAGCTGAGCCCTGGGGCAGAGCAGCAGCCATCCTCTGACCTTAGCAGAGTTTGGAGAGCCACAGTCCCCTGGCTATAGACCACTGGTCTGCAGAGAGGCTGCTGTTGTTGTGGTGGCAGGGCTCTATCATTGATCCAAATGGCTGTTTTGTCCTCAGTCCAAATATGAATGCAGAGATGTAACCAAACACTGAGCTGAATCCCATCACACAACTGGCCTGTGGAAAAGGTCAGAGAGTATTTGGCTAAAGGCCAATTCAACCCTTAAAACAGCAGGAAAAGTAATGCTGGTTTGCTGCTATAGACTTCCCAACGTGTTTTATTTCAAGTCACACGATCAAGAAATTTGCTTCATTAAAAATGCCGTGTTACAATGTCACTGACAGTCAGGTGCCTGGAATGTGCTTTCGAATAATGAATCATTTACCACTTACTGATCGTAGGAATGATGTGTGAATGCTCCATGAATATCTCCGAGGACAGATGCATGTCACGGTCCGCTGTGACAGACCGTGCGGTGGTGTGTATGGTGGACCCAGGTGCGAACACAGGTGAGCAGACGGGAGTGAACTTTAAACAAAAGCGAGCCTTTTATTGTGGCTGATGACAAGGTATACAAATACAGCAGGGATAGCGTGGCTAAACAGAAACCTAAACTGGGAATAACTAAGGTAAAGCTATGACTAAGACTACAATAGACCGGGCATGGAAACATAGAGGGTGGAAACACAGACGACGCGACACAGACTACATGAAACACAGAGACTAAATACACAAGAGGGATGATCAGGGGAAGTGGCCACACATGGGAACACAGCTGACACAGATAAACATAACAAGACATGGCAGGAGTAAACAACACTGACGGGAGACTGTCAAAGTAAAACAGGAAGTACACAGAGGTGCAAACAGGAGGAGAGAGAGAGCACGGGCATAGTGGGCTGGGGAAACATGGAATGAAACACGAGGGGAGACGAGGGCTCACAGATACATAGAGGGGCACACAGGGGATAAGAGTCACAAGGGGAAGTCAAATAAGGAACGAAATACAAAAACACAAGGAACTGAGAATACTGGGCCCACATGGCCCAGGACCATGACAATGCATGCTTTGTGTTTTTCTATAATTCATTGTTTTGTTGTAAAGGGGGCGGACAACAGATATTCAATTTTTTGATAAGCATCAGGGAGGCAGAGGTGTGCAGAAGGGAAAGAGTATGTCCGCAGGCATGGGAACATTTAAAATTTAAAGGTAGTATGACGACATGAAAACAGGATTCACTTTGCATGAAAATGTAAACTGACAGTATTTCCAAGCCGTGATTCAAAGATACGCTTTGTTTTTCTTTAAATTGATCCACAAAGACTTTAGGATGATGTCCTTCCTCAGTATATACCAACCTCACACTCAGCCCACTCACACTACGAATTAACTGATGAACGTGTAACTGAACAGGAAGTCTGGTTGTCGACATCTCATTTGTGTTTGAATCACCGGCCCCTTCGGGGGATGGGAGTTTTGCCTGGTGCTGGGCATGCCAGACTGGAGAGCATGGCAGGAGGGAAAACACTGATTTTTAATTGATACATTAAACAGTCAAACAGATTGCACAACCTCAGGCAATGAACAAAACAGCGTGCATAACTCTAAGCCGTAGGCAAGTAGAAAAGGACTCTCTCTCCCTCTGTCATGTGCCTGTCCTTATTCTAAGACTTATTTTCTATTCTGCAGGGGTGCGCTTTCATTGTGTCGTCTGATTCAGCTGCTGAACAGTGTGCACATAGACTCGCCTCGTTTGCAGAAGAACTGCTGCTCCTCTGATGCACGGCCACAGCACAGAAATGGGATCTGTTAAGCCTGTTGTCTGGAAATCGTCTTGTATTCAGTTTTCTGATCCCAGCGTGTGTGTGTGTGTGTTTCATAGGAAGTAATGTGCCTTAAATAGCAAAGTGCTTGTTGTTTGCCAGGACTCCTTAAAAATGACTTATACTGGTGCTGCGTGACATCACTGGGATTTAAGCAAGGTCAGCTAGGTTTATAAAGAGTATGATTAGATTAAGTGTTTCTTTATGTAAGACACTTACTCCGTGTTGGGAAGGTTACTGTTAAAATGTATTCCACTACAGATTACATGCCCCAAGATGTATTTTGTAACGTATTCCGTTACGTTACTCAATGAGAGTAACGTATTCTGAATACTTTGGATTACTTAATATATTATCATGCTTTTTACAGCTACATGAATGTCCCATTGCTGTGTGATTTATTACTATTACTGAAGGTTACTCTCCACACCAACACCAGCTAGATGTTTAAATCTTAATATAAATCAGTAACAGTAGGTGGACATTAGGTAAGGCTGCACTTTTTGCAGCGATCTCGTGTAGAAAACTATTCCGCACGTATATAAAACAGGTCCGCGGCTCCAAACCGTAGTAAAGGGACCTCTGGCTGATACGTCGGGTTCATGTCGGCTCGTAGCTGAAAACTAGCTTTACTTTGTGTGTGGGTCAACTTTGCTTGCGAGAGACAGAGAGAGGCGTTGAAAGGCTGCTGCAACGGAGCTTATTGTTTTCGGAGGAAAACACGAACACGGTGTACAGTCGAGTCTTAATAGCTTACTTACAACTGGGCTCGTCAGGCTCTCTTCTTGGCTGCAGTGGTTATTATTATATTTACATGCTTCCAGCTCCCGTTTCTGCTCAATGACAGCTTGTACTTTCTCTCCCTCCCTCGCTCACAGTCACATAACGGGTATGGCAGTCCATTCTCCCTGCAGCACGGACTACACTGCCCATCAGGCCTCATGCTTTAGGGCGATGCCTGTAACACTCTGCCTGTTGCCTTCATATTAAATCATTTGTAAAAATAATTCTTCACTTCATTATGAGACATGAGATTGAGGCACAGGCATTAGAGCCTCTTAATGCCTGTTTTGTTTGGGTTTCCACCGGCGTGGAATTACCAATAATAGAGAGGGCATAGCCTAACATATGAAACAGGAAAAGACCGCTGTGTAATCCATTTATTTCAACAAAGTAACTGTATTCTGAATACCACCTTTTTAAACTGTAACTGTAACAGAATACAAAATAAAATAAGTGAAGGTGTTTTGTTACCGGGGTTTTGGGAAGGTCCACAAGAAGGTCCACCTTCCCAAATTGCTAATCCTTACGTGCAATTTCCAGATGCCTGAAGGTCCCATGTTCATCAGTTCAGACAATAATACACAATTATAAAAAACATGGGAATGTACATCCATCATACGGCTCTGGAAAGAGACGGATTCACAGAGAGGAATGTTTTTTGGTCCGAAATGTGCAAATCAGCCCCAAACCCAATCAACAGCAAAAGACCTTGTGAAGATGCTGGCTGAAACTGGTTAGACAGTGTTACTGTCCACAGTAAAACGAGTCCTGTACCACCACGAGCTGAAAGGTGTAGTGATGCGCGAATCATGAACGAATCGTTCAATACTCGAGAATCACTTTACTGACTCATGAATCATGATTCACAAGCCCAACTGACTCACTGACTCATCCATGTTGCTGTTAGCAGCAATGTATCTAGCTTATAATTAAAATTGTGGAGAAAAACACCACATCCAGTATCGTAACAAAAAGATTTCTGCTCTGAACTGGAAGAAAAAACCCTGAGTAGAAGCTCACATTAAGACAATAGCTCCTCAGTTCACTGTAGCATCACTCTGCTAACATGCTAACAGCACATTTGAGCTACTCACCCCCTCCCTCCTGTGCTGAATCATAGCGCGAGCGAATCACTCAGGACTCACTCACCCCCTATCCCCGTCCCTCTTCCCCGCTGTTTTTCTTTCCCTCTTTCTTTCTCCCCTTTCTTTTCCCCAGTGAAGTCTGTCCCGTATTTAGCAAGTAAAAATAAAATAAAATAAACAATAAAAGGTGAATCAAATAGACCATTACGGCAAAGCTGGGATGGTCCATTTGGTAAAGTAAATCCATTGGGCATCTTTGTTCGCCTTTAGACAATAATTCTGATGGCAAAAGAGCCAAACGGGACAGGCCAAAAAAAACCCAAAAAAAATGTCGTAGAGTTGGAAGAAGGACCCAAGATGCAGGCAGTGGATGAGATACCAGTGGTTTTATTTACAGAGGTGTAGTGGCAAACAAACAGTGGGGCATAACAAATAACTAAATACACCTAAACTGGGAGAACTAAAAATAACAGACCTGGGAGCATACGACAACGGGATGAGAAGCAGAGAGAAGCAGACGAGGAACAGGACACCGTGGAACACAGGGTAACAGACTGACACGGCGTGACACAGACGAACCGGCAACAGGCAGGAGAACACACAGGGCTTAAATACACACACCAGTAATCAGGGGATGAGAGACAGGAGGGCAACACAGCTGGGAGGAATCAGAGCTGACGGGACAGGGGAAACGTAAACTGAGCACACTCACATATCACATATGACACGGACCTTCACAATAAAACAGGAAACTCAGACACATGGAACCAGACAAGACATCGAACTAAACAGACAGATTCACAAACAGATGGGGAGACACCATAGACAGACAGATACAGACGCGGACTCAGAGGCAGACCGAATATAACACATAGAACTTAAACAATCATCATCAAGAAAATGATAACGAACTAAAAGCGCTGGGTCACCGACCCAGGACCATGACAAAAAACCAGTTCAGTTCAGTTCATTTTTATTTCAAACATTTCAAACATGTGCCTTCACAATCATTACAAAATATCATTCCATTATTTGTTTGAAAAGGAGTAGGCTGAAGTATTTACTTATTTGTCCCTACCCCCTCAAGTTTTACCTCTCATTCATTTAATTTTTTTTTGTCTTAAATTAAACAAACAACATATGAAACATATGAAGTAAAACAAAACATAACATACATAAATCAAAACAAGAAATTAGCAAGCCCCACCACAGTATAGTTTCTTTCATATGAAAAATACAGAATGTGTATATTTGCAGATACACAAGTTATGGAAAAACAACAAACCAAAACAAAACAAAAAAACAAAAAAAAAGAACCGCAACACCATTACCAGCAACATTACCGTCCTGGGTTAACCCCGTTTTCTTCATTCTTATACTTATTTAAAATTAGGTTTTTATATTTTACTTTAAACTGTTTTATGTTTTGACTGTCTTTTATTTCTTCTGTTAGACTGTTCCATAATTTAACTCCTGCAATTGAGATAGACATCGTTTTTAAAGTTGTTCTAGCACTTTGTATTTTTAAATTCCATCTCCCTCTTAAGTTATACCCACCTTCTCTTTCTATGAACAATTTACAGATTTCTTTGGGAAGCAGTTTATTTCTTACTTTATACATTATTTGCGCTGTTTTAAGCTTCACCAAGTCTTGGAATTTGATAGCTTGCATTTTGACAAAGAGTGCATTTGTGTGGTCCCTGTACCCTACATTATTTATTAATCTAATGGCCCTTTTCTGTATTATAGTTATTGTTTGTGTGTTACTTTTGTATGTGTTTCCCCAGACCTCTACACAGTAGCTCATATATGGCAGTAGTAAAGCACAGTATAAAATGTGCAGTGCTTTCTGACCCAACATATGCTTTGCTTTTCCCAGGACGGCAATGCCCCGTGCCAATTTCCCCCGAACATAAGTAATGTGTGGCTTCCAACAGAGCTTGTGGTCAATGATCACCCCAAAAAATTTTATTTCATTTACTCTTTCTAAATATACATTGTCAACACATATTTCTACTTCGATGTTTTTCTTTTGGTTTCCAAACAACATAAATTTGGTTTTATCGAGATTCAATGATAATTTATTTATATCAAACCACTTCTTTAATATCGTTAATTCCTGTGTGATCATTTCCAAAACCTGTGGCAACTCCACACCTGAACACAGTATATTTGTGTCATCTGCAAATATTACAAACTTTAAAATCTCCGATACTCTGCAGATATCATTTAAGTACATAATAAACATTTTTGGACCCAGTACTGAACCTTGAGGTACTCCACAAGCTATATCCATCAAATTAGATTTATATTCATTTATTTGTACATATTGTTGCCTATTCCTACATAGCTTTTTAACCATTCCAAAACCACTCCCCTAAACCCGTACTTTTCCAGTTTTTTTAATAGAATTTCATGATTAACAGTATCAAACGCCTTCTTTAGATCTAAGAAAACTCCGAGCGCATACCTCTTATTATCCATACATTCCGTTATCTCTTCCATTAAATCTATCAGTGCCAAAGCTGTTGATCTGTTGCTTCTGAACCCATACTGACTATCTGTCATTAATTCATATTTTTCCACAAAACTATCAAATCTTTTTATGAAGAGTTTTTCCAGTATCTTAGAGAACTGGGAGAGTATTGACACTGGTCTATAGTTTGTAAAATGATGTCTTTCACCGGTTTTGTAAATGGGAGTAACTTTAGCAAAACCGCTGTTTGAAACGACAAGTTGAATATATATTTTAATGTTTTTACGATACCATCAATAACTGTCTTTACCGTTACCATATCAATATCATTCCAGTCTGTACTGGTTTTGTTCTTAAGTCCTCTAACTATGTCATAAATCTCTTTCTCTTCCACTGCTCTTAAAAACATTGAGCTACTATTCCTTTCAATATTTTCACCAGTGTCCCTTTCTATTCCATCAACCTTTATTTCTTCTGCCAGTTTTGGCCCTATGTTTACGAAGAATTCATTAAAGCCATTTACTATCTCTTCCATGTTATTAATACTTCTTGTCCCTTCTATAAAGTACCCAGGGTAATCATTATTCCTTGATTCATTTTTGATTATTCTGTTTAATACATTCCATATATCTCTTGTGTTATCTTTATTGTGTTCTAACCTTTTAATGTAATACTCTCTTTTACAGGATCTCATTATATTAGTTAATTTATTTTTGTAAGTTTTATACTTCATTTCAGTTTCTATTGTTCTCTTTTTCATGAATTCTCGATATAGGGTATTCTTTTTTTTGCTGGCATTTTGTAGTCCTTTAGTCCTCCATGGTCTTCCTGCATAGTTGTGTTTCCTATTGATTTCAATTACTGGGCAGTTTTTATCAAGTTATGTGTTAAATGTTCTTAAAAATCCTTCGTAAGCTTTATTAACTTCTGTTTGTTCATATACAATATTCCAATCTTGCTTTAAAAGTTCATTTCTAAGACAATTTAAGGTCTTCTCTGTTCTTATTCTTTTGTAAATAATCTTATGTCCATCGTTGTTCACTTTATAATGGCATTTATAAGATGCAAAGACTGGTAAATGGTCACTTATATCATTGATTAACAGCCCACTTTTTATCTTTCCTTCTATTATATTTGTAAATATATTATCTAATAGAGTTGCACAATGAGATGTTATTCTGGTCGGTCTTGTTATCAGTGGAAATAAACCTATGCTGTACATGGAATCAATAAATTCTTCTGTACTCTTATTATGATTTGGATTCAATAAGTCAATATTAAAGTCCCCACAAATGAACATTCTTTTCTGATTTATATTTGTAAATAAGTCCTCCATATTATCCTTAAATATCTCAATCTTAGATCCTGGTGTTCTATATATACAACTGACAATTAGGTTTTTCCTTTTTTCTATACTTATTTCCACTGATAAACATTCCATCACTCCATCAATAACAGTCGTCATTCTTCCCATTCTTTTGTACTTTAGGTTTTTATCAATGTAAAGTGCCACCCCACCTCCTTTCTTGTTGATCCTGTCTACATGAAGGAATTCATATCCATTTATTTTAAAGTCTTCTTCTTTTCCAGGAGTTATCCAGGTCTCCGATATGGCTATCACATTGAATGGCTGTTCAAACTGTGTTATGTAGTCTTTGATGGATTGAAAGTTTGCATATAAGCTTCGACTATTAAAGTGAACCATTGTTATACCCTGTTCTACCTTGAATTCCTTTTTAAGTTGCTCATTTGTATAATAATTGCATTCATTTGTCTTATTGTTAAAGAAATTACAATCAGGATCTATGTTGCTGTCATACATCAATGTCTTATTTTCAATATCTATATGAGTTGTTAGTTGAAAATTGTCAGACATCTGCGTTGGTTGTGCACTTGGACGGTCACATCATATTTAGCACTGCTTTGCATTTATCAGTTATATTTTTCTAGTTCAGTCATCTCTTTGATGACTAGAACCTTAGCCTGCTCTGGTGTTCCATTTAACTTAATGAATATTTTACAGTCTGATGTCCAAGTTGACTGTATTTTCTTCTGTTTTCTTAATATTCTTGCTTGTCTTGCAATGTCTGCATTTTTCTTGATTAGGTGTTCATTTAAATAAACATTTGTACCTTTTAGCTTTCTTCCTTGCTTGAGCAGTTCTTTTTTCTGTTTTCTATTAACAAAACGAATGATAATGGCAGGTATTTGATTTTTTCTCGGAAGAGGATGGCATCCCTCAATATTTTTACTGTCCATTTCTATACCTTTGCTTTTAAAGAAGGCCATTACCTGCTCTTCCAAAGAGCGTAGCTCTTGCTCGGGTGGCTCCCCTCTCTCTGATGCTGCTACCCGTGCGTATGTCTGATGCTTGGTTTCCAGTCCTGTCACTATCACATCATTTACTCTTGAATATTGTTCCAGATCTGACACCCGTCCTTCCAGCATAGCAATCTTCTTGTCCTTTTCCTCGCTCTGCCTTCTTAGTTATTTAATATCATCCATTAAATTGAGTATCAGTTTTTGTTGTCCACAGTCAAGAGGAGCAGTCCTGTAGCCCAGCATAGCTAAATAAGGATCTGATCGACTATCTGTAGCCTTCTTCAGAGGCTGCTTGATGATATGCACTCCTTTTTCAGCCTTGCCATTTGCCTGTGGATGTTGAGGACTTGATGTGACATGTTTAAAGCCGTATTCTCCTGCGAAATTCTGCCATTCTTTGCAATTATAGCAAGGACCATTGTCACTAATGACAGTTTCAGGTATTCCATGCCTGGAAAAGATAGACTTCACATGTGTGATCACATTATTAGCAGTTGTACTTGTAAGCAGAGCAATCTCAGGAAAGTTAGAGTAATAATCTATCACCAACAGATAGTCTTTCCCATTAAAATGAAATAAATCTGTTCCGACTTTCCTCCAAGGCGCTGTAGGAAGTTCAGGAATCATCATGGGTTCTCTTGCCTGTCTGCTCTGAAACTTGTTACATGTTTCACACTTTCCGACCATGGTCTCAATGTCTTTATTAATGCCAGGCCAGTACACAGTGTCTCTAGCCCTCCTTTTACACTTTTCTATTCCCAGATGTCCCTCATGTATTCTTTGAAGTATCAGCTGTCTCAGACTATGTGGTATCACAATCCTATTGCCTCTCAACAGCAGTCCATTTACCACATTGAGCTCCGATCTAACATGATAATACTTTGAACAAGACCCTTTGGGCCAGTCTCCTTGGATATTTTCCATCACCGTTTGCAGCTCCCTGTCTGCAGCTGTCTCCTCGCATATTTGTTTTATCTTTGCGTCAGACACTGGCAGAGACTCCACTATCATATTAACATGATCGTCTACTTCTTTCTCAGTGGAGCTTGCGTGACACACCTCTGATGCTCGCGACAGTGCATCCGCTAAAGCTAAATGCTTCCCTGGTGTGTATATCAAGTCAAAGCTGTACCTTTGCAGTTTCATCATGAGACGCTGAATCCTCGGCGACATCTCGTTCAGATGTTTCTTAATGATTGACACCAAAGGACGATGATCTGTCTCAACTGTAAAGGTAGGAAGACCATAAACATAACAGTGAAAAATATCAAGTCCATATGCCAGTCCGAGACATTCTTTCTCAATCTGAGCATATCTGGTTTCAGACTTAGTCATGGATCTAGAAGCATAAGCAACTGGTTTCCAGCTCCCCTCTTCAGCTTGAAGTAAAACAGCTCCAAGCCCATCCTTTGAGGCATCTGTCGAGATTTTCAGACTCTTAGTTGGATCATAATATGCAAGCACTGGGCGCGTTGTCAGTGTGGTTTTTAAATCATTCCATTCTTGTTCATGCCTCGCTGACCATTTAAATTCCATGGAATCACGAAGTAACTCCCTTAGTGCTGATGTTCTCACTGACAAGTTAGGTATGAATTTTCCTACAAAGTTTATCATTCCCATCACTCTGAGCACACCTCTCTTATCTGTCGGGCGTGGCATTGTTGCGATGGCTTTTACTTTTCTTTCATCTGGCTCAATACCTCCAGCAGAGAATTTGTCTCCCAGAAATGTTATTTCCTTCACACCAAAATGACACTTGTCACGATTTAGCTTTAATCCATTCTCCCTCATCCGCTGCAGCACCTTCACCAGTCTTTCATTATGTTCCTGTAGGGTGGAGCCCCATATAACCACATCATCAACATAACAGTGAACACCTTGTAAACCTTCTAACATGTTGTCCATGGCACGATGAAAAATCTCAGATGCTGAGATTATGCCAAATGGCATTCTGAGGAATCTATAGCTGCCAAAAGGTGTATTGAAAGTACAGTATTTTGAACTTTTCTCGTCCAGCTTTATTTGCCAAAAACCCTGAGCTGCATCTAGCTTTGAAAAGTATTTGGCGCCTGCCATTTCACTTGCAACCTCTTCACGCTTTGGTATCTGGTAGTGCTCACGTTTTATGGCTTGATTTAAATCGCCAGGGTCCATGCATATTCTCAAATCATTGTTTTTATTCCTTTTATCCACACACACCATTGAGTTTACCCACGCAGTCGGTTCTTCCACTTTTGTAATGACCTGCAACTGTAACATCCTGTTAAGTTCTTTCTTTAAACGGTCCTTCAGTGGAGCGGGGACTCTACGTGGTGCATGGATCACTGGCTTTGCATCCTCTTTCAGCTGGATACTGTAATTGCATGGTAGACATCCCAAACCTTTGAAGATATCCTCATAATGCTGTACAATGGAGTCAACTGCTCCTCGCTGTCCACTTTCTGTTTCTGGACAGCTGATGTGATACACTCTTTCTACTAGGTTCAATCTTTTGGATGTCACGCCACCCAGCAGTGATTCACAACCTTCTGGAACAACATTAAACAATACATCATAATCTTTATGTTTTATTGTCACTTTAAGCCTGCATTGACCACTGCTCTCAATATGCTTTCCATTGTAGTCTTTTAGAGGTACTCTTTTCTTTATTATTTTGGGCTTTGGTTTCATGGCATGGATCTCTGCCATGCTGATTAGGTTCGCCTGCGCACCTGTATCAATCCTTAGTGCCACCAAAGCTCCTTGTATTGGGAGTGAAACAATCCACGTGTCTTCATAATCTGAGCATCGCTCACTGTCCTCTGCTTCGTTATGCTCACTTTTTACATCCTCAAGTGACACTATGCCCACAAAAAAAGTCTCGCTTAAATCAGTCTCTTCAACTACATGCACTGATTTGGGTTTGGCTTTCGACAGACATTGTTTGGCAAAATGATTTTTTCCATCGCATTTCAAACATCTTTTGCCATAAGCTGGACACTGTCTAGGTTCATGTCTGCTACCACATCGCTTACAGGAGTACACTGTATCATCATTGCTGGGCTTCTGCGACATATTCTTCCTCATTTTCTTTTTAACCACAGCTGTTCTTGCACTATCAGGTACTGCAGCGATGCTCGTCTCATTAAATGTCTTTGCATGCTGCATTGCTAACTCACTTGCATGACACAGTCTTTCTGCTTCATCCAGAGTTAACTTGGAATCTCTGAGCAGCCGTTCTCCAGTCCGTTTATCATGGATCCCATACACAATTTGATCACGAACCATAGAATCTTTCAGCTCTCCAAAATCACATGACTGTGCCTTCAGCTTCAAATCAGTCACAAAGCAATCAAAAGTCTCTTCTGGTTGCTGCATCCGAGATCGGAAAACATACCTTTCATATACTGTGTTCTTCTGTGGTGAACAGTGTGCATCAAACTTTTCAACCACTTTGTCGTACTTATTCCTGTCACCAACTTCCTCAAACTCAAACGTGTTGAAGACTTCAATGGCTTGAGGACCAGCTACCGTGAGCAGCAATGCAATTTTCCTGGCATCGGGTTTAGAGTCCAGTCCCATGGCAGCCATGTACAGCTCAAACTGCTGCTTAAAACACCGCCAGTTGCTGTCCACATTCCCCACCAGTTTCAGTCCTTCCGGAGGCTTCAAACTTTCCATCTCAAACAGAACTTTGAGCTACTATCGCTTCCGCTCACCCACTCTTACTCCTGGTACCATGTGTTGTCTTCGTATAGCTTTGAATAATTACACAGTATCCACTTGTGTTTTGCGAGCGTCTGCTCCAAACATTTTATTATCTCATTCACAAATCAGTCTTCTTTTATAGAGGCATTCATGAGCCCTCTCAAATACAGCGCCCCCTACTGGCAAAACCCCATTAGCACATGAACACCCACACATCACCACAGAAATTGTTGTTATTTCTTCAGACATAAAGTTTAGGGATTTCTTTATGTCCTCCAGTTCCTCCTCATTAACGTTGCTCCTCTTAGGCGGCATCTTAACGGCGTTAAGGCCCACTGGTTGCGAAGCACCCTTGAGGGTTGCCGAAACCCGGCCTGTCCTGGCAATTAACCTCACTGGTTAATTGCCTTCAACTCCTGGGTTTGCTTTTTTAGGTGGCATTTTGAAAATGATGAGATTGGTATTTCCTTGTGATGGCCCGTTGAAGTCACTGTTGATTTACTTGTTGGTGCCTTGCTAGAGGATCCTGGGCCTGGTGGCTGCTGGAAGAGCCTGGGCCTGGTGGCTGCTGCAGGATCCTGGGCCTGGTGGCTGCTGGAAGAGCCTGGGCCTGGTGGCTGCTGGAGGATCCTGGGCCTGGTGGCTGCTGGAGGATCCTGGGCCTGGTGGCTTGTCCAACAAAATGGGGGAGTGTTGTGTCAGGAAGGGCATTCGGGGTAAAATCTGTGCCACATCAACATGCATATCCATCTGCTGTGACCAGCCCTTGGGAAATAAGGGAGCAGCTGGAACTACCTTCTACTTGTAAATGTGGTGCCACAGTTCCTGAACATTGCGCATTCATTTGCGCAAAACAAAACAAAACAACCCCAAAACAAAACAAAAAAAAACAGTTTTCTCTCTTTATTCTGACATTTAAGAAATACAAAATACATGCTAATATTTATTGACCTAAAACTAAAACGTTTACTCTGATTTGATGTTTGATGGTATTATAAAAATGTTTATTTTTTTCTGAAGTGTATGTAAATATCTGGTTTCAACTGTACTATCTGCTGTCTTTCTATTCATCATAAACTTTAAATTTACCCTAAATTACCTAAATATCCATATTTTAATGTGAGAATCGATTCTAGAACATATATCTAGAATCAGCAGAATTGATATTTCAGTATCGATCCACACACAGCTACTTCCACCGTCCTTTGGGTGACACTTGATGCAGATGAGCCTGTCCTAGCTTACTGAATTGACGAGGACAAGGATGTGACAGTTTCAGGAGATAATAAAATATTCAACCACCCAAAAGCTGGCTGAAGTACTTGAGCTTCCTCTCCCCCTGCCTGCTGTTGGACACCTGAACATTACCCCGCTCATTCTTCTTAGTCAATCACAGCGTTACACACAACCTGCCTTCCATTTACACGATACTCTTTCACACATACATTGTTCTTGTCAGTGTTGCCTGTGTGGCAGGCGAGGGTAGGACCCAAACGCACGACTCAGAGGCCAAAATTAAAATAAAGCAGGAGCTTTATGTGGCGTTAAACTGAACTAAAAATAAAGTACAAAGAAAAACAGAAGCAAGCAAAAGATAAACTAGAAACAAACAATCTTACACACAAGGAATACATTACATTACTTACAATACATACAGGAAATACACGCATGATAACGAGCAGATGGGCAACAGGAGGAACAAATCAGACAAAACGAGACAGGGGAAGCAAAACTGAACACAATGCATGCAAGACAAGGAAACACACCGACAGAGACTCAGACTCAAGACACAATGACTGGGGAGACAGGAGTAACCACGGGAACAAGACGGACTAAAGGAGAACTAAGCAGCAACCCCACCAAAACAAGAAACAGTCCAGAACAAAACAGTTCAGGAAACCGGCCGAAGAGGCAGCGACGGAGCAATTCAGGAGGCTGGCAGTGGCGATGGAACGGATCAGGGGGGCAGCAGCGCCGTGGCACGGCAGTTGCAGGACGTGCAGGCCGTGGCTCGGGCTGAACATGTCCCGACATGCGCAAATGACCTCTAGCTGTGACGCAGCTAGCTGGGGGCTGCGCAGGGCTCGCAGCAGCAGGCTCATGTGATGGGTGTCCCTCCGGTTCAGGCAGAGACCCAATGGCTTTGGTCCCAGATGCTGACAATTATGGCGTGGCGTCTGCAGCAGGCGGCGTGGAGTCCACCAGAAGCTCAGCAGGCTCAGCTAAGCTCCCAGCTGATTTGATTTGATTTGATATACCTTTATTAGTCCCACAAGGGGAAATTTCATAAGGCTGCCGACCTATTGCACGCAATGGCGGCGCCATCTTACCCTCCGACCATACATACATTACACAAACATCACATGGGGAAGACAGGTCAGAGAGGTATAACAATGGAAAATGCACCACATGAGGAAAGATAAGGAGAAAAAAATAACTCCCCCCAGACTGAGCTCCAACAGTTTGAGAACAGAAAAAAACACCTCTGCACATGAAAAACCTCTTAATACACCAAAGAAACACATGACAAGCAACAGGGGGGTAAAGGGTGAGAGACAGCCGAATTAGACAGCACATCCGGGCCTGCGTGCGCTGGTGTCCTTGATCCACCGTCAAGGGAATAAGCATCGAAGGCATTTGGAAAGGGAGGGGGGATGAGTGTGTGCATATCAGTGTATATGTATGTGTGTGTGTCCAGAGTTCAGCTGAGACAGTGTCCTTTGCCCTGCCAGGCTAAGTAAACAGTCTTCCAGCCAACCCAGGTGGCCTTGCATGGAATGGGGGGAACAGACTAAACACAGTCGTTATCAGGGTGTTGTTGTTCAGCTCCAGCCTTGCAGCTGGCACCAAAGGGGTATGCGCATGAAGTGATGGTGCTTTTTACTTTAGTGCGAACAGCTCATATGAATTTCAAAGCAGTTCTACAGTCCAACACTGGTCTCTCAATCTCCCGTTGGAGAGCCGCGAGCTTCGCCATACTTGCGTTCTGTGATGTTGTCATTCTTGTGCTCAATGAGCCCATTTTGAGAAACTCACGCCTCTCCCATCGTTCCAATCCCAGCGGGCAGCCTTGTGGGGGTTTGAACAGCCGGTTCCACTTTCTCAAGCCAGCTCCGATCAGCCAGAACCCTGTTACCATGGTTCCGAATAGGTAGATATCTTCAGCACTCAGGCTCACCCGAGCCCAAACTTCTCGTTGAGAAAGGGGTGTCAATTGCATTTAAGGACCAGTTGATCCAACCCATAATTCCTCTTTTAGGTTTTAGAGAACAGACTGTGAGAGAGTGTTCCAGGGAAAATACAAAAAAAAAACCCACGAGACTAGACAAGGACATAAGAGGCTAACCAGGGAAGCTAAGGGAGAGGAGGAGGAGGAGAAAAGTGCGACCGCCTTCATCAAGAGCAAGAGTAAAAAAAAAAAACGCAGGAAGCTGCGTAAATTCCACCAGGGGTCCAACATGAACTGAGGCCTCCTGTTCAGGGTAGGCCCTGGTCAGAGTTTCAGTCTCCGTGGGGTTAGCAGCACTAAGAACTGTCTCTAATACTAAATGCTCTGACTCAGGAAAATAGTCAGTGGCAGAATCTGTGTCTAAACACTCAGAACTTTTAATTGGATGGGAAACAGAGGAAACTAAAACAGCATTCACAATTACCTGCGCCCTAGTGCAAAACACAGTACCAGTTACAATACAATGAACTGATTTGACTGAAAAACCAGTTGTTATGGATAATACTATTGCAGTAGTTGTGAAGCTAGGCGAGCATCTCCTCCTCTGAGGCAAAACTTGAGTGTGCTGGGTCCTAACAAAATAAGACAGGAAGCAGACCGACAGAGACTCAGACTCTAGACACAATGACAGGGGAGACAAGAGTAACCATGGGGACAAGACTGACTAAAGAAGATTAGGCACTGAGGGAAGGATAGCTAAGCTCACTTAAGAAACCCACATTAAACATGACGAAAGAATAACCATGAACATAAGAATCACAGTGAATATTCAAAAGCAAACAGCCAGAACACTAGAAAACACAGACCCAGTGCCACAATACTTCTATTGTTTTCACGGAGTGGCCATTGGCGTGTTTGGCTGCCGCTGTTCTCACTTTATATTGACTCTTTAATTGTGTTTTTATTTTGCTGTACAGTGGGCCCTCGCTATAACACGGTTCACCTTTCGCGGCCTCGCTATTTCATGTATTTTTTTTTTGTGCAATTTTGCATGGTTTTTTTTTGGTTGGTTGGTTTTCTTTGTTTTTAGTTTTTTGTACGACCTATTGTGTTCTGCGTCCTGATTGGCTGTAGACCATTGTCAGTCAATCCCGTGTTGTGTCTCCTGTACAGTACCGAATGCGTTCAGCTTGTCAAATTTATATAAATCTTTGATCCCTAGCAGCGTGACTCTGAAGTGCTGGACTGTATGTTTGTAAGTTTTCTCCCCAACAAACAACAATGTCGACAAAACGTCGTCACCTGCAGGTGCCTTTGGTTTCATTCTATAATACTGGACTCATTCTTTCTACGAAGGTTTGAACTTTGAGAGTTTAAAATGTTCCTGCCTGTCTGAGAAAAGAGTATGTAGTGTGTAGTGAGGGGTTTTACAGCCTTAAAACATCTATAATAATTGTAAAAGATAAAGTTGGCTACTTCACGGATTTCACTTGTCGCGGGTTATTTTTGGAACGTAACTCCCGCGATAAACGAGGGACCGCTGTACTAATGTAATGTGACCTTGAGGGTTCTGTTTCTGATTAAAGCGCGTCTAAATAAAATGTATAATATAACAATGTGTGTGCTAAAATGTGTAAGTGTAAGAAGGAAAATGTGTAAATATAAAAATTACAATAAAACTATGCATGTATGTGAAAGTAGAACGCATGTACGTGAGAGCGAAAGAATGAGTTTTGGCTTGTACGGCTCTTCATATTACAAATGTGTAAATGTTAACTAACTAGTAGCATCCAGAACAAGAAGCAGGGAGTACAAGAGAGTTCCACTGAATTTTATCCTGGGAAACAGCTCACTTCCTGTAAGACTTCACGTGTCAGAGTTGTATATCCCTATTCTGAAAAGTACCAGATAGCTTCTTTTCTTTGAAACTGAAGCCCCTGAGGAACTTTCTTAAACCTGCATATGTTTTCATAAATACCAGGCAGTCATGCCTTTGGTTTCACAATGACTAATAGAAAGTCCTGTTGAAGTATAGTAGTAAGTAGTAGTCAGAGCTCTACTCTGACCTCAGTAAGCACCCCAAATGAAGAACTTGCGAAACCGACTTAACTTACCCCCACGTTCAGGGGGCATGAGGGGTGAAACACAACACGGGCTTTTTCATTTTAGCAAAATTCAATTTTTATTGTTCACTTTTGTAATCCTTTTTAATTAAACAAAGGTCAAAGATGTGGACAGTGAAAACTTAAAAACATGTCACATAAAACGTAAAAAGTTGAGGCAACCAGTTGCCCTCAGTTGCAATAATTTCAAGAGCCTTCACCAATAACACACTGCATCGTTAATATTTAAGAAATATAAAAATTAATCATTTCAAAAATAATATCTATCATGAACTGGCTGTGCACAGCAGCCAGAATAGGACCCAAAAGCAGACTTAAACTCAAAAACACAGACGTAAACTGGGGGACGCAAGCTTGATACGAGAGTCAGAAAGAGAGTGAGGGAGAAAGAGAGGGAGGAAGCAGAAGACAGAGACCTGACACGCTGGGAAACATGGACACACAAGGAGCGGGACATGGGCGCAGGAGAGGGACATATGTTGTGGCCATTTTTGTTGAATGTTTATAAAACGCAATTTGTATTCATTTTTGTTTTTTCTTTAAAGTTGTAAGAACATGCTGACCTAGTTTTGTTATGTAAATTTGTAATTCATTTTATTGGAAAAGGTTTTGGAAAGTGATTGGTTTATTGGCTTATGGACCCGCCCATTAATCAGGGGATTAAGAGCACCCTGGAGGGGTGTGGCAAAGATGGTTTTTTATTTGCCAAATGTCTGATGGGAAGATGGGAGGGTTAGAAAATGATTTTTTGACCACTTTTGAAGGTGTTAAAGCAAATTGAGTTAACTTTCGTTTAATTTTTTTTGGTGTTTGGAACAGAAAAGGCCGTGACAACATAAGAACCATGACAATATCAAATTCTAAAAACTGATATGTAAACTGATATGTACTCCTGAATGTCTCAATAGCAGATCTGATTAATTACACTGCAAACTACTGAAACACAAAAATTCTAAAAAGTACATATACTGTTTATTTTTATTTTTTGATACCTGCTTGGTTAACATTCATATTCAAAACAATGAGAAATCAAAAATTTATTGCACTCCACCTATGGCAACAAAAAATGAAATGCAACACGAAACAAGACACTGTGCTCCGATCCAGCGATACAAACTCTTCGGTCTCTAAGTTAGGGGACAGTTTATCAGCTTTCAGGCTACTGTACTCTGAATATACAGCGTTGTTCAGTCTCTGGAGACATTTTTAGTAGAAGGTGTAGTGCATGGATCACTCCAAACATTACCAAGAAGTTCATCAGCAGTTATTTACACAACTGAATTTAACAAGATGTAAGGAGATGCTTCATGAGTTGTCCTGGCTGATTGCTGTCCTCTACACTGACAGCGCATTGTTTATGCTGTCTTTATACTAAAGCCGTCGCAATGAAGGTAGAATCCAAGTTTGAACAGGAACACAACAGCCACTGTCATCAGTCCAACAAAGTCTTTTGGAGTAAATCCATCACAGCACAGCAAGCTAACCAGTTAACCGGCACTAAATTGCAGATTATTGTCATTCATCCTCTACATAACACAGTTAGTCTTTAAAAAAAATAATGTCAAATGTACAGACCCAGTATCTGATTTAAAAATGTGAGAACTTACATGTAAGCTTTAAATGTACAGTTTATGTGAGACCACCGAGCAGCCCTCACCTGTAAATCTAATCTCTCTTCTTCCTCTTTCTCTCACCATCTCTGAGTGAAGTCCGCTCTCTTCCTTTTGTCTTCCTGTGAAAAACAGCAGCTGTACCTTCAGCTAGCAACACACTGTGTGACACACTGTGGAAGCAAACAGTTTGTGTTTGCTGATGTTTGTGAGCTGGTAGAAATGTTGCATTTGAAATGACCTGCTACTTAAAAAGCATTATTTCCTTTATGCTCCTCTCATTCCTCGCTCCTCTTTTTAGCCATAGCTAAATGCTGAAGTACAGCAGCCGCGACTTGTGGACACTCGTTCCAGTGTTGCACCAAAAAACCCCAACCAACTCACTTTGGCACAGTTCTGCTTATAGCCTGGTGATTAATACATGAAAAGGATCTGTTGCTGTTTAGGCAACGTCAGTTTGATGTTTGAAGGTCTGCAGAGATGTGAAAAACCTTAAAATGAACCACAAGTAACAAGCCTGTTTTGAAAATGTAAGGAGTAGAAATAACAGATATTTGTTTAAAAATGTAGGAAGCAAAAGATACCTACTCAAGTAAAGTACAGATATCATTCTACATAAGTACAATAATAAAGTATTTGTACTTCATTACTTCCCACCACTGTGCTGTCCCCTGCCTTTAATTTTAATGCAACTCACTAAACTGCATTGTGCATTGTGCTGGCCTGTGTGGTGCAGTCCTGCGGTCCATCCTATAGGTCTGCTGCCCTGTGCCCGTGCCCAGCTGTCTGGGTTGGTGTGGACGCCTTGTGGGAGTGGTCATTGTGTGCAGTTGCAGGTGTTGCTGCAGCGCCCTTGTCATGCTGGCTGGTGTCACTCTTAGGCTTTGGTTCTGTTTGTTATCCCTTGGCTTCTGCGGTGCCCCCCCTCTGGGTGCCTGTGTCAAAGAGACTTATACTGGATCTGTAATGGGGGCACTGGTTGAGGTTTTCTTGCATTCTGTTGGCACACAGCACGCTGGTGTTCTCAGCTTGTTGGTCTTTGCTCTTTGTTCTGGGCACACATGGATTCTCATCACTTCATCAAGCACTCTAGGATGCTTGAACTCTGCTGATTCAGGTCATTTTGACGGCGGTGGAGGTGTCATCACAGCACAATTTTAGCTGGATACAAAAATGTCTTGTACTCTTCTCTGAAGCCATGTGAGTGAAATTATCTTTATTATTTTTGTTGTTGTCTTTTTTTTACTTTGAAAGTCAGTAGAGGGAAGAAATTGTCTAATGTCATCAGTGGTCAAGGTTATGTTTTGCTTTTAGGCACCCGGGTGTTTTGCCCCCATTGCTTTTGTTTTTGCTGATGTTTCCCAGGAGGCGGTTTATCATTTTGTTTCTCCATTTTGTTTGTTTGTCTGTTTGTCTTAGTTAGTCCTTATTTGGTTGTTGTTAAGAAACAGACAGAGAACTGACAGTATGATTATTCCAGTTGTATATTTGTTAATGTTTCTGTCCATCCAAAATATGAATAAAAAAAGAAAAAAAAGAAATTATCTTTATTATTGTTCTAATTTTATTGTAGCCGTTAATGTGGGGTCACCAGCTAAAAGTAGCATCTCTGACACAACCAGAGGAAACCCAAGAGCGCACAGTGGAGTCAGGCCAGCAGTAGTGACAGCAGCAGCTATGGAGTGTGTTCTCAATCTCACTGGCTACATATCAGCTCCTGCCATCTGTGCCAGCCGCATTTCAAATTCAGCTCTTTTTATGAGCCTAGAAATCGAGCAGGCAGATTCTCCTAAAGCCTTGGCATTACACAGGGAGTGTAACAAATGGGATTTCTCTGGTCTTTGATCTTTATTTTCAGTCTGATGCCATCTGCATGCAAAGACACTAGCGTGGCCCACTACTGCAGACAAGTGAAGCACATTAATATTCAAATGATAGCAATTATCCAAAGAGGCCGTGCGCGCGTTGTCACAAGCTCTGTTTGAGGGCTGTATTTTCAATTCACACTTTGTTATAGCTATAAAGATTCTGTGCATATTGCTCAGGGATGATCTGACTATCTGCATATGCACTACATATGGTATTTTTAGCAAAATGAGGTTATTGCTTTTGGATATCCAATTCAAGGAGATTTAAGAAAATCACACATAATTGCAGCCCATTACGGTTAACAGCACAGTGTGTAAATCTTGAAAGAGGACTAATCCACAGGAAAGGTGGATGCTGCATCTCCCTGTGGCTGAGGAACAGATGGCATCCTGTTTGTAACCTTCCTTACTAGTCTATAAAAGTTCAATATCAAGCAACTTTTATCCACAGAACATTTATACCCCTGACATTTGTTCCATTTTGTTGTTAGAGCTACAGTCATACCTGGTTATTGCCCATTTTCTTACCTGTTTCAAAATCAAATTCAGGGTAGTGTGCAGGGGGAGGCTCCTGCTCCTCCCCACATTCACATCTGGGCTCCATTTAGACTCAGCAGTTAACCCTAAATGTAGTCTTTGTATTGTGAGAGGAGCCGGGGAAATCCCCATCAGGCAAGTAAGATTCTGAAGATGCTACACAGAAAAGGCCCAGAGCACTCTGGCTGTGACGTGCCAATGCTAGCCACTATATCACAGTGCACCAAGCTGGTTATACAACCTCATTATAGGCTGGAAGCAGTTGGAAAACACTTGGATCTGTCCAAAGCACAACACCCATCATCATCGCTACGGTTGACACGTTAACACAAAGGAATGTGTTTATGGAGTAAGCCCTGATACGTGCTATGTAAATCTGTTCCAGTATATACCGTTCCACACCCACATGTAATTCTGGATGTGTGCTTTATATAATAAGAAAAGAGTCGCGTGCTGAAAATAAACTAGTTTCTCCTTAACAACGTGACGCTGAATGTCTACTGTGTTGAAACCACAGAAGATGGGAAACGTTGTGTCAAATTAAGATGCGTGTTTTGCAGTCTAACCCCTTTGTTTTATGGTGGTCATAGAAATGAGAACACCCTGTGAAAAATATCCCTTCATTACAAAAGGTTGGAAATTTAAAGAAGGAACATTTAGGGCCAGATATCTAACGTTTGCAACAGCACAAAACCTTTTGAGGTTAAAAGGCTCCTCGATTGACTAAAACGGCTCATTATCTGTTGTGTGACTGACAGTTCTGAGCAGTATTTTTGTGGCTGGCCTTACGGCATGTGTACATGTATGCAAATTTATATGAGTCACCTGAGTGACTTCCCTTCTGAATCTGTAACAAATAAGCGTTATACTACTAGATGAATGGCTGAATGTCACAATGTGCTGTTAAAGCTAAAAAGCTGATCTGATAAACAATGTTTTGTGTTCTTCTGCACATCATACAAGTCATTGTCTTCTGGCTATGTTCCCTCTGTCTTTAAACATGCTATAGTGCAACCTGCTCTTAAAAAAAGGCGTCTTGATCATTGTGATTTCGTTAATTATAGGCCGCTATCCAAACTTCCGTTCCTCTCCAAAATCCTAGAGCAGATAGTTCTCTCGCAACTCCAGGCCTCAGGGCATTCTGCTGTATTAGTCTTATTGGATTTGTCCTCAGCCTTTGACATGGTTGACCACAATATTTTATTAATAGGTTAGAATGCACTGTGGGCATTCGGGGCGAAGCCCTTAACTGGTTCAAATCATACTTTTTGAACAGGTCTTTCTCCGTTACCTTGGGTACTTATTCATCCTCAACTGCATCCTTATGCTGTGGTGTATATATGGTATGTATGCTCCCCCTAGGCTTAATCTTTGAAAAATATAACATTTCTTATCACCTCTATGCCGATTACATACAAATATATGTTATATATTTTCAATTAGATGATGACGACATTGCTCCTTCGTTGCACTGCTTCCTTGAGTGCATGAGAGAAGTCAGAGAAAGGCTTTCAGACAATTCCTTTATCCTGAATGAAAAGAAAACGGGGTTTGTGGTGTTTGGCAACCATATCCCAGGGGCCTATCAGCTGATACCTTTGGTTCCTGACTCAGTTAGTGACCTAGGTGTCCTGCTGGACAGCTCGTTCAAATTTAACAAACAAGTGTCCTCAGTAATCAAATCTAGCTTTTACCAACTGCGCCTTATTGCTAAGGCTAAGCACTATGTCCCTCATAAAGATCTTGTAAAGCTCATTCATGCTTTTGTGACTTCTCAATTGGATTACTGTAACTCCCTCTGGTCTTCACTCTGCTCTCCTTCACAGACTTCAGCTTGTCCAGGATGCTGCGGCTCGCCTCCTGACTGGCACTAGAAAGCATGCCTCTATCACCCCAGTTCTTATTGATTTGCATTGGTTACCCATAAAAGATCGCATTGAATTTAAAATATTGTTGCTCACCTTTAAAATTATAAATAATTTAGCCCCTCGTTATCTTGTCGATCTTCTTAGTCTTTATGTCCCTGGGCGAGCCCTCAGGTCTTCAGTCCAATTACTCCTCCAGCCTAGATCTAGACTTAAATCGAGGGGTGACCGTGCTTTTGCCCTGGTTGCACCGAATCTGTGGAACAACCTTCCCATCGCTATCCGTGCGTCAGACTCCGTTTTATCTTTTAAATCCCGTTTAAAAACTCACTTATTCAACATAGCTTTTCCGTCTAGTTAGTGTCCCTGTTTTATATTTGGGTCAATTTTTTATTTATGTACTTTATCTTTTAGCTGTATCTGTTCTTAGTAACTTTGTTCTCATATTCCCTTCTATTGCCGTATAATTAGTGCCCTTAACCTGATGTCATATGTGGTACTTTGTTAATAGTCTTTTATTTAATCATGTCTTAATTTTCCTGTTTTTATTGTAAAGCACTTTGGTGTACCGCTGGTCTTTTAAACGTGCTATACAAATAAAGTTGTACTGTATTGAATACAAGTCAGCTGTTCCACACAGATTTCAGGTTGCAGTTTGTAATGAGCCTGATCCTCAGGACCCTTTGCAGAGTGCTCAGTGTTTTTTATCAGAAGAGTTATTTATTATTTCAAAGCCACACTGATTCTCCTTCAGCCTCCTGTCATTTATCTGTTTAACTGTTTTCAGAGAGAACCTGAGCGTCCCTCGATCATTTTACTTTGCATGCCTGGATTGCTCTCCCTCAAACTCCCTCCCCAGGATTTTGGAGCCATTCGTTCACGTTCTCTCGTCAGAATGTTTGTTTTTACTGAATTGAACTGGCTGCGTCTTTGGAAAGAAATTTAAACGCAGTGTTAGTAAATCACGCTGCACTTGTAGTGTCACAAGAATTTGCCGCAGTAAGTCTGTCACGTGGCAAATACAAATACCTCTTATTTTCTTATATTTTACTGCTGTGATTGAATTGTCAGATGGTCTGTGAATTATGGAAAGTGAACTTAGTTAAAACAGTAAAAGTAGGACTGGCCTTGTATAAGTGATGAGTGTAAATTGCATTATTAAATAATATGTAGACTAAGTCTAAAAAAACACACAGCTGCATTAAGGTATAATACAATATGTGTCTGGGATTTCATGCCTGACATGTGTTCATCTGTCACAGGATGAAGAGTAAATATACAGCTTTATAGATAATGGTCTGAACGATTTCTTGAATCTTTCTTTTTTAGAGCTGAGGCTGAATCTGTCAGTGGGAGAAGGACCTCTGCTGTCTCAGAAGTATGGAGTGGAACGGGTGAGATGGGTTGTCCATGATATAAAGCAGTTTGAGTCAGGAAGTCACTGAACAAACACCTCCAAAGGAAAGGAAGCATTAAAGCTCTTTTCATTAGTATTTGGAGAATTGGAACAGCTCTTATTATAGAAACAGATCCTTCTGGGCCACATCTCTCACTTCCTAGCCTGCCTAAGCAAAGTGGAGCTTTGACTGACACACAGTCATGGTTGAAGGTCGAAGGGTGCAGTGGGTGTGTGCCAAAGTATGAATTAAAAAAAACAAAGTCACCACCTACTGGTGAGATTTAATCTCTGCCACCACAGTACCCAGTGATTTTCAAAGGTAACAACTGACACATCACACCCAAAGGTTAATTCCTTTTCTGCCTGTTCTGTGTCACTTCTGTGGGATTACTACACTGATGGCACATTATCCTGACACTGGCTTTGCTACAATTTTGTCTAAACCTTGCATCAGCTATCTATTTAACATAAGTTAACTTAATATTATCCATTTTACCAGTTGTGAAGACATAAGTCAGCCATAGATGTAAATTTAGGGTTTGCATAGTGTGAGCTGTAATTTTGGGAGAAAATCGAAGATTCCCTGCTCGCCCCTGCGGGCGGTTTATCCTTCAAGCTCGGTCCTCTACCAGAGGCCTGGGAGCTTGAGGGTCCTGCGCAGTATCTTAGCTGTTCCCAGGACTGCGCTCTTCTGGACAGAGATCTCCGATGTTATTCCCGGGATCTGCTGGAGCCACTCGCCTAGCTTGGGAGTCACCGCACCTAGTGCTCCGATTACCACGGGGACCACCGTTACCTTCACCCTCCACATCCTCTCGAGCTCTTCTCTGAGCCCTTGGTATTTCTCCAGCTTCTCGTGTTCCTTCTTCCTGATATTGCTGTCATTCGTATCACTGCATCGATCACTACGGCCGTCTGCTTCTGTTTGTCTACCACCACTATGTCCGGTTGGTTAGCCACCACCATTTTTGTCCGTCTGTATCTCACAGGATCTTAGCTCGGTCATTTTCTTTTGATTTTATTTTGACCTCGGGACTTCCAGGTTATACTCGGCACAGATGTTCCTGTACACTATGCCGGCCACTTGGTTATGGCGTTCCATGTATGCCTTGCCTGCTAGCA
Source organism: Copadichromis virginalis (assembly GCF_057382275.1). Lineage (NCBI taxonomy): Eukaryota > Metazoa > Chordata > Actinopteri > Cichliformes > Cichlidae > Copadichromis > Copadichromis virginalis. The sequence goes on from NC_140619.1 coordinate 1,773,311, forward strand.
TCTTGCACCCTGCTGTTATGTGCTGGGTTGTCTCTGGGGCATCTTTACACAGCCTGCACCTGGGGTCTTGCCTGGTGTGATAGACCCCAGCCTCTATGGATCTTGTGCTCAGAGCTTGTTCTTGTGCTGCCATGATTAGTGAATACCTTCTTCTCAATCCCTTCCTTAATCCCTTTAACTGCTGCTGTCTCTTAGTTTTGATGGCCCCCAACTGGCCCAAATCATCTATCCAATCATTTATTCTTTGGGTCATTAATTGCTACCCAAGACAGCTCGCAATCAGCAAAGTTTCCAACAGCCAAATTAGCATTAAGCAAATGCAACACACTAGATAGGTACACAAGATGATGCTTTAAAGCAGACCTTCCCAAAGTGTGGGGCACGCCCCCTATGGGGCCATTGCAGGTGGGGGGGGGGGGCGCGGTGTGAAAAGGGGGGAAAGAAAACAAAACGCTTGGACACTGCTAGCATGGGCGCCCACAGAAACGCAAAGCAGGAGATGAAGCGTCGCTGAATATGTTTCCAAACCAACTTCCTTCCAAGCCAAAGACTAGAAAATATGGTGAAGCAAATCTTCCCTTTGGCTTCACCTGCACAGGTGCTGAGGTAGGTCTCCCTGCAGGATTGGTTTTCCCTGCATCAGGAGCAGCGCTGGGCTCTTCAAATCACAGACAAACAGGATCCCACATTCTTGATCTTTAGTTCACAAACACTTGTTGTAATGACTAACTGCTCCTGACATGTTGGAGATGTTTGCTCTTTATACAGTAAAGTTACAGCAGGATACAAATAACATCAGGCTGATCCTGCCACGATTTATTCCCCCGGTTCAAATCACGGACAAACAGGATCCCACAGCTGTTTATGTTTTTAAACCCATTTTGCACAGAGAGGCATTTTTTGAAAAATGTATTGATGTTGAATATTATTACACAGGAAAAAACAACTACACGTAAAATAATCCCACCGTGACGCCTCTGCCTTTGTAAATGGAGGGACAGTAACTGCGTTTTTATATGTAAGCGTGTAAAACCTGCAGATAGTCAGATGATAAAGTCCAGATGGAGAGGGGATTTATCCACCTCAATGAACTCTGGCCAGTCGCTGTTCATCAGGACTCCCCGTTTGGACCATGGAAGTGGTGGACTTGCCGGGACAGTATCTCCTGCAGAGCTATGGACTCTGAGACTAAGGTTGGTCTATCAAATATATTTTACTGTGTTTTAATTTACAGCCCTTCTGGTGTTTTTATTCAGGATTTCACAAGTGAGCGACCATTTGTTATTTTTAACCTTAGTTTTCCTCTGGACACGCCACCATCTAATCTCATGATCCACTAGCAGATCATAAATCAGGATATTGCAGGAAGTTTTCTGATTTGTTGGAGCCAAATTTGATGAGGGGCTGCAATGATGCTGATGTTGCCACACAGTGTTTAACAATCACTGTTTGGAGACTTTAAATTCTGTGGCCCGTGTGAAAGCTGCCACCACGCCCAAATAAAAGAGATCATCCATGGATAAATGATGCCATATGGGAAGTCACTAATGCAGTACTAAAATGAGTCAAGTCGACAACATTTGATAATATTGTAAGAATCTAAATCTAAGACATAATCAATTCTATAGATCAGGGGTCAGCAACCCTGGGCACGCGTGCCAACTGGGTTAACTGATGGCACGACCATAGCTGGATTGGCCATCGACTTATGACCTGCAGTCTATCTGGGTCAGACATAAACCAGGTTTAGGTGGAGTTTATTTTCGTTATGCTGACTTTTTACAGTCAGTTACAATAACTCGTACTGCGTGCTAGCTAGCATGACGGAGTTTCTATACAGCTGGGTGGGTGCGATAATGTTACTGATAGTGAACTTTGTTTTATTCACAAGGTTAGTTAGTAGAGTTGCTAACCGTCCCGTACAAACGGAATCGTCTCGTATTCAGAGAAAATATCACGCGCTTCGTATTGAGCTGAGAAGGGACGCAGTTTGTCCCGGACTTCAGCTACAATGAAAAAGACACAAAGCTGGAGTTATTCTGTCTTTGCTGCACAGCTGCCTCTTCTTCTCTCCCCCTCCCTCTCCTGTTGCTACTTTAATCATGAAACTGATCAATGATCAGCTGATCGGCTTTTCTCTCTTATTTGTTTATCGCCCACTTTGCGCCAGAAAGATGAAACCAGGAGATGTCCTTACTGAATCATCAGAGCTGAACAGGTGATGGAGAAACAGGTTTACCTTTCAGGTGACATGGATGAGTTGAAGTTATGAAGTTATGAACTGTTTCTGAGAGACAAATAACACCAGGATCCTTTTCTAAGTAGCTGACAGCTGGTAACTGTGCAGGGGCGGGTCTAGCAAAGTGTTGCCAGGGGGGCAGGTAGGGCATTAACAGGGAGAGGGGGGCACAAAGAAATACTTTTCTTTCTTATTCTCATTTAAAATGTCTCGCTGTTATTAAATAATTATCTGAATCTTACAACCAAAGTTTTTATCTGACGTAAAATGTATAGAAATCATACATATACCAACAAGACTGTACATCACTGTCAACAGCGTTTGTTTTCATTGTTGTGAGGAGACCATAAATAGCATTTGCATTTTCTGTTGTACAGTTCATTTGCTGTTATGGATAAAAAGTATTTTTTTTGTTTCAGAACAGCTGATAACTATTCGCTGACAGCTGCCAACATCTGCAAACAAATATAATTCTACAAAGTTGTTCTATGTAGTGTGTAACTGTTCATATAGAGCGTTATTAAATTTATTGCTAATGCAATCATATGGCACATTGACTTCTGAGGAAATTTTAGATCGCGCTCATCATCAGAAACGTTGCCGACCCCTGTTATAGATCATGACGTTATGAAATGGTGAAACTCCCATCAAGTGAGAGCCGGCTCCCACTTTGAACACAAACACAGTTATGATCTGTGAACAAAGTGAAGATTGCAAGAGTGTGAGCCAATGAGAAACCCAAGGGACAAAACATTAGACCACAAAACACACAAAGCACGCACAGGAATGAGAGGCGGAAGGTGATTGTAGTTCCTATTGACAGGGTAGAGCCTAATATTGTGCTAATTGCAAAGTTTACTTTTGTCTGCATGTCACATTTATGATTAAAAACAAATGTAATCAAATTAGATATTGATATTTTCATATGGGAATTGATCCTACAACATGAAATGCTGGTATTGGAAGTATCGATATTTCAGGATTGCTCCTCACGTCACTACTCTCAGTCAGTGAGTGAGAAGGGAAAAGAAAGTGTTAGTGGTCCTGTGACCAGGCACCAGTTAGTGGATTCTACTGTTTGTAAACAGGCAGTGCCGACTGTCTTACAACATACTTCATGCATTTACTGCATTGAGTTACTATTTTCAGGGCCTTAATTGAGCCTTAATATTCCAATCTTCTCTGGGTTTCCCCCCTGGTCCATGTCGTTATGATTCACTAAGGCAATGACATTTACATGTTTAATAAGTATTTGCTTTAAATGGGAAATTAGCTAGTCCCTGGTGAATCTCCAAGTAACACATCTGTGACTTCATGTCAGTTTCACTGCACATCACACTCAGTTGAAAATTTAAAAAGGAATTTGTTTGGAGACTTAGGAACAACACAGCTAGATGGAATTTAGCATAAAAGCAAGATTTACACTTTAATATATCATTTAAAACAATATGAAGGTGATGATGACCCCTCCTCTCCGTTTGGATGGGGAAACTCAGATACAAGCATGTTTGCACATATGTGGGTATAGAGACAGCCATGAACTGCGGCGATTTGACACCGAAATGCTTAGGTTATCAGTATGTGTGTGTGTGCATGCACATGTATGCATGTGTGTGTGTGTTTGTGTGTATGCGCTTGCATGCGTTTACATGCGCAGATAAGTGGGCCAGTTGCAATGAATCAAATTGACTGGAGAGACAAAAATGGAGCTCGGAACAAAATGAGGCCAACCTCACAGATGTTCAATAAAGTGAACAAATTCAACTTTACAGTAAATAAAAGCAGAAAACAACAGTTGGCAGTTTCTGTGTTACACTTTCAGGGTGAGGACAGCCTCCTGAAGAGTATTATGATGGCTTAATTGAAGAATCTGACTGCATCTGTGTCCTTGTGATTTGTGTGTTTTTGTGTAAGCAGGCATTTTTATTTGTAAGCATGTAAGACTGACTTATGTCACCTTCCTAATCAAACTCTGTTATCTTTCTTTCTTTGACTCTCAATAATTACCATAAAGAAGAAAAGAAATATAAAAGTTTGTTATTCTGATGCTTCTACCTCTACTTGTTCTTCAGAGATCATAAACCAAACAAATGCTTTTGCTTTCAAAGCTTCAATGTCATGAGTGGATTTTTGAACCCAGCACTTTGAGTTCTTAGTTTGATTATTCTTCACTTTGTCTTTAGTCTGGGGTTTTAGTTTCAGTAAATGGGTTTCAGTTAGTATTTTACTTACACATTAGTTTGTATAGGGTTTTGTTATTTCCTTAGTCTTCCCTTCTGTGTCAGCTTTGTTTTTAGTGTCATTGCCTCTGTGTTTGCTACTTCCTGTTTAGGTTTGCGTCCCCTTGTCTCATTAGTTAAATTCTGTTCCCCTTTCTCTTGTTTCCCTTGACGTCTCCTCTCTCACTAATCACCTGTTTGTATTTAAGCCCTCCATTTTCCTCAGTTTCATGTTGTATTGTTCTGTTTCTCTGCCGGTGTATTTCCTCAATAATTCCTGTTAGGATTGTTTATCTCAGTGTTTCATGAAGCCTCGCCTATCTCTACCAGATGTAAGAGGAGAACTGAAATGCTCGAAACAATTGTGCCAGAATTGTATTGATGTTTCAAAAAAATCTGAAACACATCTCCACAGTGACACCTATTGGTCACTTTTGCTATTGTCAGATCTTGATAACACTATTCTCTGAAACAACAGGCAATCCAAATCTAAACAGTTTTTTCTTTTTTTTAAATAATTATTATGATTAATGTAGAATTTAAAGAAATCCCCATACAAACAGGGAAAAGAACAATGTGCTTCAGAAAATACTCCTTCTGTTTACATATGTGAGGTTGTTTCAGTTGCTTAGTTCGGTTGTGATGTTTTATTTCTAATTCATTCAAAAGTAAATATTGAAATAAACAAGACTAAATGTGTTTTAGTCTTTCACGTGTTTTTCAGTGGCTGCACAGAATGTCAGTGACTGATGGGTTACAGTGAGGAGGAAGTCACTAAATGACACGACTTGATGAATGCATCAAGCAGGTAAGGAAACCTCAAACACTTGACTCTGTTCATCTGGATGTAGCAGAAAAAACTTGGGGTGTTTGTGTCATTAATACACACAGTCCCAATTAGGGATGGGTATCGTTTAGGTTTTATCCGATACCGGTGCCAAATCGGTACTTTTGAAACGGTGCCGGTGCTTAAACGGTGCTTAAAGAATGGAGAACACAAAATTGGTCCAAAAACCGCTCATGTTCAGCTGTTTCCCTCTTTTTCTTTGGTCATTTTAGCCTTTTTGGCCAGGGTGAAGGGAGTATCTGCCATCAAACAAGAAGACAGCCGCATGTAGCTATGATGATGTTTGCTAGTTCACCTTACATGCATTAATTTAATAACGTGGTTAGCCTACTCAACGTAAATTACACACGAACAACATGAAGCTACTCACGCAGAGAAGAACGGCTGCTGCTGCATCATCATCCTCATCATTTCTGCTACACTGGCAGGGCTAGGGGCCAGGACTCTCCTCTTCGTGTTTTTGGGTATGTTGCTAACTCCGGGTCCGATAACAGGCACCACACCGCAGTAGATGCGCTCGGTGTGAGGTCTCGCAGCAAGCTATCAAATACAGCGCATTTCTTGGTTTTTGGAGAAAAAAAAAACGCTATGCGTCGCCAGGTGTTTCATCGGATTTGAGGTGTTGCCTCCTTTGACAGTATCACAGTATCAGCTTAAAGCACTTGTTGCTGCTGAGTTT
>NC_140619.1:1784294-1886794 GCF_057382275.1 Copadichromis virginalis
GCTACAGTCACGTGACTGGATTATGCCAGTAAGTTTAGGGTCACATGGAGTTTTCACCTTCCAACTTCTGATTGGTATAACTGACGTGAACACAACAATGTTACTGTGATTTTATTGGCTCAATGATTAAAAAGAGTTGTCAGTCATGTAAATCGGCCAGTGGAAGCCGAAGTCACCCAAAGCTACAGCTAATTTAGAGTCCATTTAAACAGACTATGGCGCAGGCCCTTTCTGATGTGAGTATTTGGGTAATTCTTAAAAAAATAAAATAAAAGGAATTTGACACGTGTCAAATAAGTTAAATCATTTCTGCTGTTCAATACTCAATACCTAAAAACCTCTATGGTGCCAAAATGTGGCAAAATGCGCAGCTCCTGGCTATTTATTTATTAAAAGTGATATAATTTTTCACCGTTTCGCTTCAGAAGCATAAATATTTGGCATAGATGATGTTCATATGTTGATGTTATCTGGATCTAAAGGTGAATCAAAGCATATTTTCAAAGTGATTATATCCAAAAAAAAATAATTAAAATAATTAAATTAGGCGAGGGAAAAAATTAAACTTACTTTTTCTATGTTCCAACCTCAGTAGCTTTGACACAGTAACATCTGATGTAATATTTGCACATCTGATGAAATTTTGCAAGAGTTAGCTTTATCTTGATACCAAGATTGTTTACACATAGTTTGCAATTGCAGAGAAATACTCCATTCATTCGGGGCATGTCATTTTCAAGCAAAAAGCTCAGAAAGCCCCTGGGGGCTTAACAGGTTAATATAATTGTATTAACATAGCCCAACAAGGAGGAATAGCAGTAACAATTTATTTGAAAGCCCAAATCTTAGCCTTATGCAGCCTAACTGGAAAACACACAAAAAAGAACCAGACAAAGAGCAATTCAAAAGACCCCTATGAGAAGAACATCGAGGGAACAGTACAGGATACTGTTACCAGGGCCCCAGGGTCCCGCCCTGGAGACAGGCCCGGGGTGGGTGCCCGAGGGCGAGCGTCTGGTGCCTGGGCCTTAGTCCATAGGGCCTACCTGGGCACAGCCTGAAAAGGGGGCATGAGCCCATCCTCCTGTAGGTCCACCACCCGCAGGAAGCACCATAGGTTCGGGTGTAATGTGTGTTGGGCGGCGACCAGAGGCAGACGCCCTGGTGGACTGATAGCTAACTCCCAAAATTAGTGATTGGGACATGGAAAGGGTGGAGTGCCCACTCCGGGTCGGGGATGAGTTCCTGCCCCAAGTGGAGGAGTTCAAGTATCTCGGGGTCTTGTTCGCGAGTGATGGGAGAAGGGAGCCGGAGAGCGACAGACGGATTGGGGCTGCAGCTGCAGTAATGCGGACGTTGCACCGGTCCGTCGTGGTGAAGAGGGAGCTGAGTGTAAAAGCGAAGCTCTCAATTTACCGGTCGATCTACGTCCCTACCCTCACCTATGGCCACGAGCTGTGGGTAGTGACCGAAAGAACGAGATCGTGGATACAAGCAGCAGAAATGAGCTTCCTCCGAAGGGTGGCTGGCCTCTCCCTTAGAGATAGGGTGAGAAGTTCGGCCATCCGGGAGGGGCTCAGAGTAGAGCCGCTGCTGCTCCACATCGAAAGGAGCCAGCTGAGGTGGTTCGGGCATCTGACAAGGATGCCCCCTGGGCGCCTCCTGGGTGAGGTGTTCCAGGCATGTCCCACCGGGAGGAGGCCCCGGGGCAGACCCAGGACACGCTGGAGAGATTATATCTCTCGGCTGGCCTGGGAACGCCTTGGTCTTCCCCCGGACAAGCTGGAGGAGGTGGCTGGGGAGAGGGAGGTCTGGGCCTCTTTGCTTAGGCTGCTGCCCCCGCGACCCGGCCCCGGACAAAGCGGATGACGATGGATGGATGGATGGATGGATGGATGGATGGATGGATGGATGGATGGATGGATGGATGGATGGATGGATGGACATGGAATGTCACCTCTCTGGTGGGAAAGGAGCCTGAGGAGTTAGTGTGTGAGGTTGAGAGGTACGAGCTAGATATAGTCAGGCTCACCTCAACCCACGGCTTGGGCTCTAGATCCAGTCTCCCGGAGAAGGGCCAGACTTTGTCTCAGCCTGGAGTTGCCCTTGGTGAAAGGCGGCGGGCTGGGGTGGGTATCCTAGTATCCCCTCAGCTTGCTGCTTGTATGTTGGGGGTTTTCCCGGTGGACCAGAGGGTTTGCTCTCTGCGCCTTAAGGTTGGGGAATGGGTCCTGACTGTCGTCTGTGGTGATCCGCTGAACAACAATTCAGAGTACCCAGCCTTCCTGGAGTTCCTGGGTGCTCCACCTGGGGAGCTGTCCTACTGGGAGACTTGAATACTCATGTGGGCAATGACAGTGACGGCTCAAGCAGTGGCTCAAGCAAAAATTCAGGTGTGGAAGGAATTTGGAGAGGCCATAGAAAAAGACTTTTGGACTGGCTCAAAGAGAGTCAGGCAAACCGTCAGGTGATTCTACCTGCAGTGTGTATAATGCAGGTGGAGTGCTGCTGACATCGACTGAGAACATTGTCAGATGGTGAGAGGAATACTAGGAAGTAGAGTCTGGGAACAAGGGGGACGATTCGTCTATCTCTGGGGGTGAGGTCACTGAGGCAGTTAAAAAACTTCTTGGTGGCAGGACACCTGGAGTGGATGAGGTTCGCCCTGAGTATCTGAAGGCTCTGGATGTTGTAGGGCTGTCTTGGTTGACACGCCTCTATAGTGTTGCATGGACATCAGGGGAGGTATTTTTGGATTGGCCAACCAGGGTGGTGGTTCCCATGTTTAAGAAAGAGGACCGGAGGGTATGTTCCAACTACAGGGGGATCACACGCCTCACCCTCCCTAGGAAAGTCTATTCCAGGGTGCTGGAAAAGAGAGTTCGCCTATTAGTCAAACTTCGGATGCAGGAGGAACAATGTGGTTTTTGTCCTGGTCATGAAACACTGGACCAGTTCTTTATCCTCTCGAGGATAACTGAAGGTGCATGGGTGTTTGTCCATCCAGTCTACATGTGCTTTGTGGACTTTTGTTGTAACCAGTTGTCATTACTGTTGATGTGAATTATTATTTTACAAAATCTCTGTTTATCCTTAACCACCAGTTTAAGGGTTCCTTCAATGTTGCCTACTTCAATTAACTATGGTCTCTAACATCACTGTGTTCCAATTTTGCATTTGGCCTAATGTCCATCACTGGTCACCAGGTCTATAAATTCCCGTTGCAGAGCCGTGAGCTTCTCTAAGATCGTATCCATATTGTGTTCAATAAACACAGTCTGAGTACTCACAGCCCTGCCCATCGTCAATCATGTCGGCCAGCCTTGTGGGGTTTTGAACAGCTGTAGCCGCTTTCTTTGTTCTTAGATAAGTCAGGTCAGAGCCAGCTCTGATCAGCCAGAACTCTGAACGACCTCTACCTATTCTGAACCACGATAACAGTGTCCTCTGTGAAGTGTTGCCAGGCACACGGCGCAACCGACCACCGAGTATCAGCAGCAAACGTCTCTGCAGGATAATCAGGCTCTCCCGAGCCCAGGCTTCTCAGCAGGGTGTCAATTTCGTTGTGGGACCAGTTGATCAACTCTATAATTCTTTGGGTTTGAGAGAACAAGACTGAGAGACTTTGCTGTGACTTTAATGTGCTGTATAAATAAAATTGCCATGGCCACTATTGCCAAGTCATGCCCATCATGTTTTGAAAGCTGGCCTATGTTAGAGATGCAGATGTGACACACATGCCATGGGGGTGGCCTTTTTGCACATCTGTGAGCACACAGCAGTAGTTTCACACAGTGCTTGAAAATAAATTACCCACAATGCATACAGTGGCTGTTTTCAAATGGGGTTCAGCAATATTAAACCTTTTTTTAACCTTTTTAAGCAAAACATCTGTCTTGAATCAATTACCTGACCTCATCATGAGCTGATGCATGCACATAATTTTAAAAAATATTATCTAACATGTCTGAAGTGTGGTGTCACAATCACTACAGGATTTGGTCATCTTCAAGGCAATTTCAATCTCATCAGTAATAGTTTTGAAAATTATGTGTAGTGTACCGTTTCAGATATGAGAATGGGAATATAATGCTTCATGTTGACCTCATCCACCAGTTGCTAATCCACAATGATGGTATAATTGAATATGTTACATTTTTCCCCGTGAATGTCTGCAGGTTGCAGTGACTGATGGGATTTCTCTTTAGTATAGGCTGTAGGATCACATACAGTCTACCGTGAATAAAGCCTTTAATTGTTAAAGTAGTTCCTTCTTTCACTCAAATGGGATCATAATTAGAGTTTCAATAGAAGTTAATGTTGGAAGTTACTGTGTGGAGTGTGCCTGTGGCATAAACTCCTTTTAATATTCTTGGCACACACTCACAATAACCTGCAGGCAAATCTGCATTCTTTTGTCTTTCTGGGTCACACACAATCACACTTGTATCTTAGAGTACGGAAATTCAGTAATTCCTGCAACTCATTCAGAACAACAGTCATTTTTGTCCTATAGCTCCATTTGGATAAGCATTCACAGAAGCATTTGTGTCATATAGTGGACTGGTGAAATGGAGAACTCAAATGTGCACACACCTTGTGTGGCACATCCACAATATCTTCTTGGGAGATTCTTGAAGTTGAAGACCAATGAGGACACTAAGAGAATGCACAGTGTAGAGAAAATTATGCATTTGTATTTTAACACACACAAGCGTTGTGTATATAAACACGGGGAAGGCATGATCAACTGAAACTCAAGAGACAAAATAACTACAGGGAGTGCAGAATTATTAGGCAAATGAGTATTTTGTCCACATCATCCTCTTCATGCATGTTGTCTTACTCCAAGCTGTATAGGCTCGAAAGCCTACTACCAATTAAGCATATTAGGAGATGTGCATCTCTGTAATGAGAAGGGGTGTGGTCTAATGACATCAACACCCTATATCAGGTGTGCATAATTATTAGGCAACGTCCTTTCCTTTGGCAAAATGGGTCAAAAGAAGGACTTGACAGGCTCAGAAAAGTCAAAAACAGTGAGATATCTTGCAGAGGGATGCAGCAGTCTCAAAATTGCAAAGCTTCTGAAGCGTGATCATCGAACAATCAAGCGTTTCATTCAGAATAGTCAACAGGGTCGCAAGAAGCGTGTGGAAAAACCAAGGAGGAAAATAACTGCCCATGAACTGAGAAAAGTCAAGCGTGCAGCTGCCAAGATGCCACTTGCCACCAGTTTGGCCATATTTCAGAGCTGCAACATCACTGGAGTGCCCAAAAGCACAAGGTGTGCAATACTCAGAGACATGGCCAAGGTAAGAAAGGCTGAAAGACGACCACCACTGAACAAGACACACAAGCTGAAACGTCAAGACTGGGCCAAGAAATATCTCAAGACTGGTTTTTCTAAGGTTTTATGGACTGATGAAATGAGAGTGAGTCTTGATGGGCCAGATGGATGGGCCCGTGGCTGGATTGGTAAAGGGCAGAGAGCTCCAGTCCCACTCAGACGCCAGCAAGGTGGAGGTGGAGTACTGGTTTGGGCTGGTATCATCAAAGATGAGCTTGTGGGGCCTTTTCGGGTTGAGGATGGAGTCAAGCTCAACTCCCAGTCCTACTGCCAGTTTCTGGAAGACACCTTCTTCAAGCAGTGGTACAGGAAGAAGTCTGCATCCTTCAAGAAAAACATGATTTTCATGCAGGACAATGCTCCATCACACGCGTCCAAGTACTCCACAGCGTGGCTGCAAGAAAGGGTATAAAAGAAGAAAAACTAATGACATGGCCTCCTTGTTCACCTGATCTGAACCCCATTGAGAACCTGTGGTCCATCATCAAATGTGAGATTTACAAGGAGGGAAAACAGTACACCTCTCTGAACAGTGTCTGGGAGGCTGTGGTTGCTGCTGCACGCAATGTTGATGGTGAACAGATCAAAACACTGACAGAATCCATGGATGGCAGGCTTTTGAGTGTCCTTGCAAAGAAAGGTGGCTATATTGGTCGCTGATTTGTTGTTGTTTTGTTTTTGAATGTCAGAAATGTATATTTGTGAATGTGGAGATGTTATATTGGTTTCACTGGTGAAAATAAATAATTGAAATGGGTATATATTTGTTTTTTGTTAAGTTGCCTAATAATTATGCACAGTAATAGTCACCTGCACACACAGATATCCCCCTAAAATAGCTAAAACTACAAACAAACTAAAAACTACTTCCAAAAACATTCAGCTTTGATATTAATGAGTTTTTTGGGTTCATTGAGAACGTGGTTGTTGTTCAATAATAAAATTATTCCTCAAAAATACAACTTGCCTAATAATTCTGCACTCCCTGTATAATCACAAACAGAACAAGTCTATGAAACAAAAACCTAAGAACATGCATAAAGAAACTGAGCAGGAAATAACTGTTATAAAAAAAGATCTAACCTCAAAACATCACAACACAAAAAATTCATGCCAAAAATAAGGGACAACAATCGAGTGTCCATGACACATGGCTTTAGAGAAACAGAGGTAATAAACTGGGCTGGTTCTATTATAGCGCTTTTCTATTCTACTGGAGCACTGAACATGCTTTATACACCATCCTTTAGAGTTTCAACTTAGAGTTTGATATTTTACCCAAGCATACTTTGGCATGCAGACTTAAGTAGCCAGTTCAATTCAAGTCAATTCAATTTAATTTATTTATACAGCACCAAATCACAACAACAGTTGCCTCAAGGCGCTTTATATTGTAAGGTAGACCCTACAATAATACCTACATACAGTAACCAGGGATCGAACCACCAGCGTTCCAATTAAAAGTGCCCAATCACTGCCTGAAAAGTTAAAAACTGCCTGCAGCTGGATCTGGAAACATCCTTCAAGAAGAGGCCATCTTCTTCAATGTCACACCAGTTTATCCATGTTTTACAAGCAAAAAGTTATTTGGTAACAAACATGCTGAAGTTCACCATTGCTCACCATCCCTCACCTTTCTTTATGTACACTTATTATCCTGTTCCATCAATTAGATTGGTGTGTGTCAGAGTTTGGTTAATTCTCTGCTTAAAGAGGCTTATACGTAAGTTCAATAAGGAAGATCTATGGCCTCACGTCTGTCCGCTCCCAGGTGCTGCTGGCTGAATCTGAGCTTCATCACTTCCATTTTCCCACGCTGTCAAGCTGTTTGTGTCATCACTGGTCTAGTCCAGTCACCTTCTCCCGGTCTTTTCCAGGCCAATCAGCATTTATGCAACATACTTTGAATCCCACTGCGCATCTGTCTTTCTCCTTCACAGATGCCTTTGTGCAACCCACCTCCTCCCCATCTCCACCTCTCAGCACTCAAACTTCATTCAAGCCACCTTTATGAAAGGTGGAGACTGCCCATCGGAGTCTAACCAAGCACAATAAATCATGTTCATTTTTTCCAACAATCTGTCCTTGTTGAAATATGTTGATAATGAAAACATTGTAATGATAGACTTTTACTGCAATGATTGACTGTCTTTTACATGCTCTCTCTAGATCCTTCAAAGAAATTCCACTTTGGGTCTCATCAAGAATTTTACAATAAAGCAGTTTTGTCAACGGTCATAAAACTTTATTCCAACAACAAAGTACAGTACTCCTTACTGATAAAATGTTTCAATTTTCAGGCAGGGTGTAAGAGTCTGGCCTGGTGCATGGATTCTTAGAACAGGGGTTCTTAAACTTTTGGGGGCCAGGGAACCCCTACAGGTGGTAAAGTTTTCCAAGCACCTTCCTATTATCCTCATGCTGATAGAAGTCTGGGTGCTTCGTGATGCGATGCTGCTTCATTCCCGATAAAGCCAAACTCGAGGCAACTGTCATACTTTCTCATTTTAGCTGTCTTGGCTTTTGCAATACTTGCAATACTTAAATATTTGTCCGTTGTTCTAATTAACCCCCAATCTATGGCTCGTGGACCCCTGGGGGTCCGGGAACCCAGTTTGAAAACTACTGTCTTAGAGGAATAGCAGCTTATTTATTATTCCCGATATCAGAATCAGAAAAACCTTATTATTCCAAGAGGGAAATTAAGTTATCATAGCAGCATACTGACAACAAAGCAATTGCATAAAATGAAGTGTAGAAATAGATATAAATGGTAAAATATAGAGATAGAAATGTAAATATAAACATAAGTATATACAAAAATATAGTCTGATACAGAAGAAGAAATGGCCTCCTTTGCTGTTCCCTCAGACAGCCAGGCTGAAGGAGTCTGTTACTGAAATTGCTCTTCAGGTTGTCCAGTGTGTTATGGAGGCAGTGTTTTGTGTTAATATTAATCGTTGATTTCATTATGGTTTTCTCTTTGTATTACATTCACTGTTCCTGCTTTCTGGGTTTCTGTTCTCAGTGTGTTGTATGCTTAGTCTTAGGGAAGACATAAAGACAGAACACTGTTGCACGTCTAGTTACTTTTGTCTCTGTGCTTCATGTTCCCTCTGTTCCAGAGTCTGTCCTGTTTCCACGTCTCAGTGTCTAGTCCCATGTTTCCTGTTTTATTTTGATAGTCCTTGTGCTGTGTGCAGTGTGTCTCGTTATGTTTGATTACTCTCAGCTGTGTTCTCCTGCTGTGTCTCATTCCCTCGTTACGCTTGTGTGTATTTAGGCTCTGTGTTCTCTTCTGCCCTTTGTTGCATTGTACCCTCACTCTGCTGTATGTTTTATCCTCCGTGCTCCTCTGAGTTTTCTAGCTCTGTTTCCCAATTCAGTTCCTTAGCTTCCCAGTGTTTTAGGCTACGTTCACTCTGCAGGTCTTAATGCTCAATTCTGATTTTTTGATCAAATCCGATTTTTTTTTGTCTGCTCGTTCACACTACAAATAAAATGCGACAGCAAACGCGCTCCAGTGTGCTCAAAGCGTCCGCATGCACAAAAGAAGACGTCACACACGACGCGCTCTGTTTAGACCCAGAGCAACAGGATGTTTGACTGATGGCATTCATATAAAGACTTCGGACTTTACGTTTTCCAATTTCTTGGCACTTTAGTTTGGCAGTAATTATTACTTTAAGTCTTTAGTTCTGCTGTCTGTGAACAGTTTGCCGCTCACAGTTATTATTTACATAATAATGTAAATAACAGGCAGCACGGTGGCACGGTGGTTAGCACTGTTGCCGCACAGCAAGAAGGTCCTGAGTTCAATTCCACCATCAGGCCGGGGTCTTTCTGTGTGGAGTTTGCATGTTCTCCCCGTGTTTGCGTGGGTTCTCTCCGGGTACTCCGGCTTCCTCCCACCGTCCAAAGACATGCAGCTTGTGGGGATAGGTTAATTGGATAATCCAAATTGTCACTAGGTGTGAATGTGAGTGTGAATGGTTGTCTGTCCCTGTGTGTTGGCCCTGCGACAGACTGGCGACCTGTCCAGGGTGTACCCCGCCTTTCGCCCTATGACAGCTGGGATAGGCTCCAGCGCCCCCCGCGACCCTGAAAAGGATAAGCGGAAGCGAATGGATGGATGGATGTAAATAACCTAATAATGATCCTTATTGCTGTTTAAGAGGAGCGGTGCTTCAAAGGATAGCTGCAGATTTCTGTCAGAATCTGCAGATTACACAGTACAAATAAAATGTTCACGTTTCTCCAACGTTGTCTTCCCAACAGTTTCACTGACATCTACACGGGATGGCCAGGAAGCGTTTGTGATGTGTTCTCGGGCGCTTCTGCGTTGCTGATAATCGGCGTCTGTCTTGTGTCAGTGACGTAAAAGACGGATTTAATGCGACATCATCAAACAGCAGTCGCTTTCTAAAACATCGGATATGTGTCGGATTCAGAACCACATACGAAAGTGACCCAGATCGGATTTGAAAATATCGGATTTGTGCCGTTCACACCGTCAGACCATGATGGGATATGGGTCGCATAGGATCAAAAAATCGGATTTGATGCGCTTTCGCCTTAATGCTTTGATTTTACTTTGGATTTCTAGTTCCTTGCTTTCCGTTTTGTTTTCTGTATGTTTGAAGAGTCATTTACAGCCAGAATACAGCTGCTTTGTTTAGTTCACCCTTGCATTTATGAGTCCTGCATCCATACATCCTGCCTGCCACACAGCAAACATTGACAGGAGTTATCTTACATGATTGCTTGCAGTCTTGTGTCATAGCACATAGTCTAGTGTTCAGTTCTTATGTTTTTCTCTGTGGAGTTTGTTCGGTTTTGCTTCCCTTTGCCTCATTGGTTTGATTCAGTTCTGCTGTGTTTTCCCCATGTGTCTCTACTTCTCCTAATCACCCTCTTGTGTAGATTTTAGCTGTGTCCCAATTCAGGGGTCGCACACTTCAGAGGACTCGGCCGCCTGGTCCGGCAGACTCAACAGCACTGCCCGAGACTTCCTGCTCAGCCAAATATCAGGCCTGATTAAAAGTGCCTGTGCAAACTGGGACACTGTAATGATAAGTTCATTACTAATAATCCTGTTGGCTTTTTATTTACACTGTTATTTTCTCAGTTTGGATAATTTAATAGGTCAGGTACAAATAAATTGTTGTACATAGTTTGAGAAAATAATGCAAATACAGCTGGAAGATTTCCAAACTTCAATCCTTTTGTTTATGCAGAACATAGTTTGTAACAAAAACATAAAGTGGAAATATGTACAGTGACTTTTATCATTTTTCTTTTCAACAGGATTTTCCAGGACACCTAACAGCCTGTCCATTCTCTCGGCTCTTCCTTCCTCCGTTTCTCTTTGCTTTCTCATGTCCTCTTATTAATTCAACAAATTCATCCTCCCTGTCCTTCTTTCTTTTGTCCGCTCTTGGCTCCGGCTGGCCCACATCCTCCTGCTCTTCCTGGTCTGGCACTTGGTTGCCCACTACTGAACTGGGCCCTGTAGTGTCCTCCTGGATACTTGCAATCCTAAAGGTAGAGGAAATCAAAAGTGGCAGTTGACAGGTTAACATAAATAACTTCAAATTGTTTCTATTTGGGCTGCAAAAGGGTGATTTTCCCCGCCAGGCTCATCTTCTCAAGCAAAATGTACTAAATTAGGACAACAAGACAGAGAAACCTCTCTCTCTTATGCCTAACTGACTAAAAACCTCATACTGTTGCTGGACCTCCACCCACAGCGGTGAACAGGTGTTCGTTGTCTCTGCAGAGTTGGATGAACTCAGCCGTCTGCTCCTTACTCTCTAAAATATGACAGTATTTGAGTAGATTCTCGATCATCTAACACTTCTGTTTAATCAGTTTTCTGTTTGACGTTTGTACAGCATATTCAGCTGTGTGAAGACTGCAAACTTTAATGTCAGGCAAGCCGATTTATTGTGGAACAAATAAAGCTCTGACAAAAGCCAAACAATAAGGTTTTAAGGTTATTTAAGTGAGTTATATATCATGTTCAACGTGAGTAGTGAGAGCACTTTTGCAAATATGTGATGTCTTGATAAATCAAGCAGATATTTGATGTGTACACAGCAACATTCTCGCCTAAAAATATTTTGTGACCCAGAAAGAGTAATATTAAAACTAATCCTTCTCTTTAAAAAAACAGTGGGACTTTGCATTTACGGTCACGTAAGTTTAACAAGTGTCACAAGATTCACCTTAACATTCAAGATTCAACTTCCATCAACTTTTACATCTTAACATTTGTGTCGCTACTTCCAACATATCTTACATGTAAAGATGGAGGTGTCCTCCGCCGCCCTTTCTACCTTCTTCGCAGCTGATGCTATCGTTACAAACTGAATTGGCCGGGTCACGCTATGAATCCTGGGATATGTTGGGCCACGAAGGCTACACCGACCCAGCCTTCACATTTGGGCAAATGAAGGCCGCATTTGTCGGCTGCATTTTGATCCTTCACCCCACACTGCACTGAGTTTGCACATCTTGCAGGCTCATCACATCTTACCAGCATCGTGTCACTGACCACCTCCTCCAGGGTGGCGAGCTTCATGCTGACAACAGACTTAGCCTTCCTGATGAAGTTATTCCCTCTGTTTGCATCCTTGTTTTGAAGCCTGTACGCTGGCAAAAACAGACTATTAAAACTTATGGAACAGCAATAGGAAATATGGATTTGGGATGGGAAGTGATAAGAATTGAGCTATTCCCTTATTGATTTGATTCCTTATCGATTCTTTTATCAATGGTCGGTGGGTTCTGATTGGCTATGTTTTGAGAGTCACCACCATTGCTAAGCAGCAATAAAGAAAACGGGTTTGATTTTTATTTAGGAATAATAATCTTTAGTTTTTTACTGATAGAATAATTAGAAACCTGCAGACATCAGTATAAAGGAATGTGTGGGGCCAGCTGTAGACATGATAACTGGCACCTGATATCTGTCACAGCCACCTCATAGTTCAGTGCCTGCGAAAAAAAGGGGGGCTTGTTTAGCGGCTGATGTTTATGAACCCAAATTCTGCACATGACTAAATGATGTAAGTGTAGAAGAAGTGGAGGGCCGAGTTTGCAAAGGTAGTGAAAAGAGAAAAACAAATATAGCTGATTTTATAGAGCCATATTGGCTGTTTGACTGTAGTATTGAATGATTAAATATCTTTAATCCCGGGCAAAGACAGCTGATGCCCTTAAATCAGGGGTGTCAAACTCCAGGCCTGAAGGGCCGGTGTCCTGCATGTTTTAGATCTCACCCTTGGTCAACATACCTGAATCAGATGATTAGTTCATTAGCAGGCCTATGGAGAACTTCAGGACATGTTGAGGGGGTCATTTAGCCATTTAGATTGAGGCCCAGGGGAGTGGTGGTCCTGTCTGGCCCAGATGGTGAGCTTTGGCCCTGCACCTTTTTTCCCAGCCTTTAACTCCCACTGAGCAGAATGATGATCTCGAGGACCATGAGCTGCTAGCAGTGAAGTTGGCCCTACAGGGGCAGTGACACTGGCTGGACAACCTTTTACAGTATGGACTGATTACAAGAACTTGTCTTACTCTAGCGAGGTGGGTGTTCTCTTTTGACTTCACTAGAACGCACACATTGTGAAACCAGATGCTTTTCCTTGTCAGTCTTCTCCAGGGGAAGATCTAGAGCCAGTGAACACCCTGCATGCCACCTGCATAGTGGGAATGTTGACCAGAGAGATTGATCATGAAATCTAACAAGGGTTGCAGTCTGACCCAGATCCTGACAATGCCCAATCCAGCCCCTGGCTTTCCTTCACTGGGCCCACACTGCTAGGTTCACCTGGATAAGCAGAACAAGTCAATTCCTTCAGCGATATCTCTGGTGGCCATGTTTAATGAAGAATGTTATGGAGTACATAGGTGCCTGCATGGTGTGCTCCAGAAGTAAGAGTAGCTCCTGGTCCCTATCAGGTTTACCGCAGCCTCTTTCCATGCCTCGTATGCTCTGGTTTCACGTCGCATTGGTTAGATTTCTTAATGCAGCTCATTTAGAAAATCTTCGTCGGGGGGTGCTTGAAGCCAAAGCTTCCCTTAGTTCTTGGTTCCATTGTTACACCCCTGTGCAGCCCCTAATCTCCTCAGTGTGTTCAGCTGTTGCTAATTGGCCACACCTACTCAGGTGTGGATTAAAGCATACCTGAGGCAGGCTTTCGAGAAGCTCACTAGTCTTTGCTTTGGTGGCACCAGACATTTTAGCCAACCTGCTATGCCATTTTAAGATAAAACCTCTTCTTACTAACACTCAGGTATTTTTTTTTTATGTTGTCGTAACATAAGACATCCCCAGACAAACGATAAATCGAGGAATTGAATCAAGAACTAGAGGCCTCCCTTTGTTGTGTAATCCACTTGTATGTTAGCAAATGGGTATAATTGCTAGCCTGGGTAGAATACACTCGCAACTTCTTCCGTTACCTTTTTGAGGTTTTTCTAGGCTGGGCTCAACCCGCCTTGTAGGAGGAACTAGCTGTGCCTTCGGTGCACCAACAGCTGTACAGATGTTGTCAGGTAGGGAGACAGGTCTACGCTCCTCACTGTGGTGCAGAACCACACACTGGCCAATGGTCATCAGACTCTGACCCCTCACTATCGTCAGGGCCAAAAGGTTTAGTTATCTGTGGACATTCCTCTAATGTCTGTTTCCAGGAAACTGGCTCCACACTTCATCAGCCCCTACAAAATCAACACAGTTATCAGTCCTTCTGCTGTTTGCCTAAAACTGCTGCCTAGAATCCACCTCACAGATCCCACCCTCCCCGTCCTCACTGTAGGATGACCTCATGTCACCACTGAGCGCAGCACAGATACAACAGGTCCCTATCAGTCATGAGCACGCCCACACATTGCCCCACCGGTTTTTCAAACCCAGGTCAATCCGTCCCTAGAATTAAAGGGTGTGCCCGGTGGGAGCGAATCACAACCTTAACTCTTTGTTTTGCCTTATTTTTAATTTTAGCTGATACCATTAAAATATCTGTGAATGTCACTGTGTACATACTTAATCTCCACCCTTGATCAATGCCCCTGCACTGGAAAAAATGGCCCTTCAAAAACAAGAAAAAAAAAAAACTTAATGCAAGATTTGATACAAGAGCTTGAAATAAGTGAAAAAAAGCGCAGCAACTTCATTGGTAAAGCCCCATAAACAGAGGACTGCATTAAAGAAGCCGTTTTGCAGTGACTTTTTGTTCGGCCCTTAATACACCAGTAAAATCTGTGCATTGCACAGGCACAATTCAAAGCACAGACAAACACACTGCTAGGCAGACTAAAACTGCTCAACCTGTAACATTTGTTATTAATACAAAGTGTTTTTATCATTTAAATTAACATGGACATTTGACATCATTCTTCAAACGATACCATTGTAAAATGATCATTAAGGATGCACGCAGCCTGTCTGCTGAATAGACTGTAGCCTAAACTCAACATTTAAAAAACCCTTTAAAATCAACTAAAAGCTAGGCAGTCTCTGCACCGCACAAACCAAACATAAAACATCGGCATGTTCGCCGATATTATCGTGCACCCTTAATTATAAAACTGGGCTAACCTGGCCAATTTCCAAACAAAAATCAA
Source organism: Copadichromis virginalis (assembly GCF_057382275.1). Lineage (NCBI taxonomy): Eukaryota > Metazoa > Chordata > Actinopteri > Cichliformes > Cichlidae > Copadichromis > Copadichromis virginalis. Next base: position 1,799,278 of record NC_140619.1, read on the forward strand.
TCACAACCAACATGGACTGTAGTAGCCTTGGAAGGAGAGAAGAAGTGTTTTCCTATAGTCCACATCTTAACCACACTGGCTCTACTGGCCAATAAAAGCATTCCAGTCAGCCATGCTCTTCTTGTAAGATGATGTGAGATCTCGCTCATGGATTTTGTCCAAGAGAACCTCTGTCTGTATGACGGACAGCGGAGAGGCTACACACTTTGGGTATGTAAGGTGTAGGGTATAATAGTAGGCCATAAGGTATAAAGAACCCTCCGTAACCTCGTCTTTTGGAAACGTGGTTATTGGCACATCTCCTACCGCTAGGATGCAGTTGGACGGACTCCCGATCAGCACTGGGCAGGAGAGAGGACGTTTCATCAAATAGGTATTAGGGTCTTCTTGGTCCTTTAACACATAACACAGACATACTTTTGTAAGGACGATGCACTTTTGTTTCAACACAAAGCTAAAGCTAAATTACAACAAAAGTTGAAGTTGTGAGAAACTACATCTGAATTTGCTATTTTTAATTATTCTCAATGCAATTATTGTTCACATATGTCTAGCCTTCCTGAAAAACAGAAAACCAAGGCTACATTTAATTGGTTATCATTGAGGTGATAAAATCTGCTACAACATAATACATGTTTGTATTTACTGGCCACAGAGATCTAACCTGTGAGAATCCGCATTCCCAAAATATGTTTTAGGTACCTTTGAAGGATTAGAACATACAGCATGTGAATATGAAACACTTTGGCACTCATCAGAAGCAGCACAAAGTCACAAAAATAAATAAATAAAAACAAACAAAAAACCCAAAAACAAAAAGCTACGTTTTGCACAGCTCACCTCAAAGACATGCACCAGAGCCTCACTCGCATCTCGCATTAGGCCTATTGCAAACCTTTTTTTTTTTTTTTTCATTTCAAATAATAAACTTTAACGTATCCTGGCTGATATTGACCCTCTTGTCCCGTTTATTCTGGGCTCCTGAAAAGTTTGCACAAGTAGTATAGAGGCCCTTAGCGGTTACTCAGTGGCTTTTGTTCACTACAATTATAAAGCAATTACAGCTATCATAACTATTCACTGTAATTATTATTCACTATTCAGGGGTGGCTGTTGCTCCGGTGGTAGGTTTCAGCTCTCCGATGCATCGATGGGAGTATGAATGTGTGTGTGAATGTTAATTAGAAAGCACTTAGAAAATGTGCTTGTGTGAATAGATTAATGCACAAATGGTAAAATGGTAAATGACCTGTATTTGTATAGCGATTTTTACTAGTCCCCCCTAGGGACCCAAAAGCGCTTTACACACCCAGTCATCCACCCATTCACACACACATTCACACACTGGTGGAGGCAGCTACAGTTGTAGCCACAGCTGCCCTGGGGCCAAGTTGTGTAAAGCGCTGTAGTGCTCAAAAGCACAAATAAGAACCAGTCCATAATTTTAAATGTATAACTTAAAAAATTGCAATTTTTCTCAACAAATTTTGGCCTGTCTGTACAGAGAAACCAGAGAAATTTAGCAATAACCCCATGGTCAGCACTCTGCACAGCGAAGAAGCAGCTAGATATGGTGGTTATATGTCTCTGGATATCTAGATCCCCTTATCTATGTTCATTACAGTAAGTTTCTGATCATACGTCTACATTCGTATGTAGATTTCAACCATCTTAGCCACTGTGATGTTTAGTTTACACAAACTGGTCCTAAAAGGTCTTGCCTCTGTCATATAGTTTACGTCTTACACAATCACATGCTAATATCAATAATTACAAATAAAGACCTTTCTTTGCTGCATCACATATAATTCTGAGATTGTTGTAAATATCCCAAAAGGAACCTTTAAATCATTCAAGTGCTGGAGGGAACAAAGCCAAATGTAGGTCAGACAACAAATTTGCATTTAGCCTTTTCCATAAGTATGTTGATGATTTAAGCTTTAAAGAGTGCAGTGGCTTATCATGCCTGGGGGGGCTGCACCCAGAAATTGGTTGCATATTGAAGTGACAGTGTTTGAAATTGAAAGCTGAATTTCCAAATACATCAGGAAATCAAAACAGTCTGCCTGTGTGTTTGTGTGCAGCCTCTCACAGCAAGAATGACGGAGGCTTAACCAATTATTCAGTCTTATGAAGCAGTCTTCACTGAGCTTTAGACTTGAATGTCTTCCTCCAGGGGAATGATGCCTCAAGTATGTGTCTGCTTAAATAGACTATTTTCACATGCGACACTGGATCCATGTAAAACCACTTCAGCTACCTCTTACCAAAGTATACTACGGTAATGTTAATTAGTTGAGATAAACTACTGTGATGTCTCAGAATCATTCAGAATGAATAATTACAGATTTTTATATAACACTCCAGTTTTAAAGGTGTCAAACCCCAAAACACATCAGCAACAGGGACAGCAGACTGAGCTTTCCTATGTAGCATCCTCAGCATCTTTGGATCCTGATCTCTGTTGTTTATTCCAACTATAACTCCACCAATTTAACAAGTGAATGAACTGGAGTTTTCTCTAATATTTGGTGAAAGTGCCTTTTATGGCTTTATGATAGTTAGCTCAGTGCGTATTCTCTATCCATTGTCCCTCTCTCTTGTCTGTAGGGTTCCTGCCTGGGAGGGGATGGGTCTGGGGTCAGATGAGGTCTCTATCACTCTGTCTTCAGCCATACTATGGCTCACAGACCTTCACATCATCATATTGTCACTTCCCACCACCGGTTTATGTCTGCATGAGCTCCTTTCACACTTGAAATTCAGATCCAGTCTCACGCAGGTGGAACGGACTTGGACGCAGACCAGCTGAATTTAGAATGAAAGTCACAAGTTTATTTACAATCGGAGAGGGATTTCCAAGGATGGAGGGGAAACGGGTCCAAATCACACTCCTCTTCAGCACTCGTGTTCTCTCCACACCTCACTGACAGACTCAGAGGAACAGGTAAAGGGTTCATGGTGTGGCGATAAGCTGACAGCCAAACCCATCTGTTCTCTGACTGAAGAGTTAAATTTGTGATTGACATGACATTGACCAATCAGCTGAACGGAAAAATAGGGTCAAAACTCGTACTTGTAACTTGAGTACAGAGTTTCACACGTATTTTTTTGTCCACACACAAATCTGTTTTATGCTCACACAAATTCTTTTTACACACACAAATCCTGATTTACAAGTACAAAATATTTATGACCACAATTTGAGCCCATAAGGATCCCTTAAAGCCGAGAGCTCCTTGAGCTTAAGCGAGGCGTTGTACTCTGAAGACTCGCCGGGGGTTTGGTCTGGGGATTCCCAAGGGAGACTCGCAAGGCGTGGGTGTGGGTGAGTGGGTGAGTTCCAACCTTGAGGGGATAACAGTAGCAGGGTCTCTGCAGGCAGAGTGGCCATGACTTGCAATGTAGCGAGGAAAGTATCTCGTGGAGTGGCGAATCCACCCTCTGCATGACTCTGCTGTGATGTCATCACATGCTGCATCCATGGCTGCTAGCAGGGCCATTTGCACATGTGAATGCCGGTCACAAACCTCCCACCTCCAGGCACAGAAAAACTCCTTTATCGGATTAAGGAATGGGGAGTAGGGAGGGAGATATTCAACCAGCATTCTGTCATGTGCTGTAGACCACTGTCTGACCAGATGTGAGTGGTGAAAACGGACATTATCCCACACGAAAACATACTTGTTGAGTTGGCCTCCACCCCTCTCATTCTCAGGGACTGCAGTATGTTCCTGTAAAGAGTGTCTAAAAAAGTCAGGAGATGTTGTGTATTGTATGGAGCAAGAAGGGGAATATGGGTGAGGATGCCATTGTCTGAGTTGGCTGCACACATTGTAACATTCCCTCCACGCCGGCCTGGGACATCAGTGGTTGCTCTCTGTCCAATGTGATTTCTTCCACGCCATCTGCCTTTGGCCAGACTGAACCCGCCTCATCAACGTGTATGAATGTGTGCAGTGGTTCCCTGGCTTCCAGCTCCATGCTTTAGAACAGTGGTTCCCAAACTTTTTTTGCTAGGCCCCCCTTTGTTTTACAAGAAAAATGTGCACGCACGCACTAACACATCCTCCAACCACACACGCCCATATTTTGCTCCATTGCAGTTTATTTCACACCACAAACATTTAGTAAACAAGCAAATACAAGTAATCTGCAATAACTTACAGGTAGTAATAAAATAAACTACTAACACCTACACGGGTATTTTTGAAAGCGCAGCTGTTTCGTCCACGTAAACGCTGTTTCGAGTCACCGAAAACATTTTTTTAAAACCCCTTTTTTGCGTTTACGTGTGGACGAGGAATACAGAGTTCGTCACGCAACGTCAAAGGTATGTGCCTTTTTCCACGTCACGCTGTGGCCACGTTATTGTTTACATGAGATGAACTGCAGAATGATAGAGACAAAATACTGTTAATCTGACTGTCTGCAGGTTTTACAGGCTTACACACAGTTACTGTCCCTCCATTTACAAAGGCAGAGGCGTCACCGTGTGATTATTTTACGTGTAGTTGTTTTTTCCTGTGTAATAATATTCAACATCAATACATTTTTAAAACAAATGCCTCTCTGTGCAAAATGGGTTCAAAAACATAAACAGCTGTGGGATCCTGTTTGTTTGAACCGAGGGAACAAATCGTGTCAGGATCAGCCTGATGTTATTCGTATCCCGCTGTAACTTTACTGTATAAAGAGCAAACATCTCCAACATGTCAGGAGCAGTTAGTCATTACAACAAGTGTTTGTGAACTAAAGATCAAGAATGTGGGATCCTGTTTGTCCGTGATTTGAAGAGCCCAGCGCTGCTCCTGATGCAGGGAAAACCAATCCTGGTGAAGCCAAAGGGAAGATTTGCTTCACCATATTTTCTAGTCTTTGGTTTGGAAACATATTCAGCGATGCTTCATCTCCTGCTTTGCGTTTCTGTAGGCGGCCGTGCTAGCAGTGTCCAAGCGTTTTGTTTTCTTTCCCCCCTTTTCGCACCGCGCCCCCCCTAAAGGGCGGGCCCCGCACTTTGGGAAGGTCGGCTTTAGAGGGAGAGAGAGAAATGTAACAACTTTTCCTGTGTAACATAATGCATTTTGTATGTTCTGTGAGTATATACACAGAATTATTTTTCTACTGCATGAAACTACACAAAGTAAAACAGTTTACAGTGCTGAACATTAGAGTATACATAGAAGACGTGTTTTACCCGTACATACTGGTGACGGATCTCCTTCACTCTTTCACTGTTGGGTTCAAATGCACTTTGTACAATTGTTTCGTGCGCATTTCTTTTCTCTTGAGCACGCAATTGTTGTAATTGACACAGATCCAATATTGCCAAACACATCGTTATCCTCTATGACAGCGCTTTGAATTTCTTTCAACTTTCTTGCATTGTTTGCAGTCACCGTTGCACAAATGGCTTCCTCTTGCTGCAGGGTAAAAAGGGCCCTCTTCCACCTCTGCGAGGCTGTCTTTCAATCCTTTGCAGTTCAGATTACAGTAAAATTACAATAATGTCCACTAAACATGAGATATTATGAGATGTTGGATTACTGTCCAGTACTGTACATACCTGTTCTCCCTACGAAATGTTTGAACGATTGAGTTCACAGTGGTTCTTCCAACATTTGGTCGCACCCTCCGACCAGCCTCATCCATTGTGAGGCCGTGATTGACAACATGGTCAACAAGTGTTGCCCTACTTTCATTAGGGATCTGCGTATGTGTTTGGCGTCTTCTCCCTGTTTTGTCCCCCCCATCCTCACCCCTCTTCCATAAGCAAATGATAATGTTGTCGACGGCAGAGGATTGTATGAAAGCAGCTGATACATGTTCAGAGGAAGGAGACACTGCTACTATGATGTGCACAAATGACTAAATGTTGTGGAGGTTGCACTAATGGTTTTGAGAATTCTTATTCTAATCTGAGAAAAGCTGTAATGTATTTGTGTTTTCATCCTGCAAGTTAACAGATATGTGATAAAGGCTCTTCACCCCTGATGAAACACCAGGACAGCAGTGTGTGAGGAAGAGGAGGAGAAAAAGGAGCCAGCAGCAGCTGAGAGGTGCAGAGGAGAACAGGGGGTGAACAGACAGCTGTTGAGGGACTGGTAAAAACATTTAAAGCAATTTCTAGATGTTTGCTTCCTGTATTTGCAGACATATCTCCAACACAAACTATAAGCTCATTTCTGCCGCTTGTATCTTCTTCTTTCGGTCACCTCCCACAGCTCGTGACCATAGGTGAGGACGTAGATGGACCAGTAAATCGAGAGCTTCGCTTTTACACTCAGCTTTTTGTTCCCCACGACGGACCAGTACAGCGTCCGCATCACTGCAGCTCCCTTCTCCCGTCGCTCGTGAACAAGACCCCAAGATACTTAAACTCCTCCACTTTTTAAAAGTCAGTGTAATCAATATTATGCTGTTCATCCCGCCCACCTTTACTGTGCAACAGTTGTTATATAGGGTGAACAGCTCAGAAATCCAACTGTACTGCTGTATTTGTATATCTATGTCACAATTGCACCTGAAGCTGAATTTCCTCTTGACCTCTGCTAACCTACCCTTTTTTTAAATCTGTGAAAATGTCGAACCGAGCCGGGTCAGGTGTGTCCATATGCCCCTTCTATTCTTCATGCAGTATGAAAAATAAACACCTGCGCTTGAAGCTCTCTCCCATAGGTCACCCTCCTCTCCCTCCTCGTGATCTGATCATCAGTAGACATGCTTGGACATGTCCAGGTCTGTGTGCCACCAATGACCCTGCCAGCATTTTGTCCAGTCTCTGCAGGGCCTAGCAGATGCAAGTGTGGGCTGTTTGGCATGGGACATATGCCGTGTGTCTCTGAGGCCATCTGGACATCAGCATCCACAGCTTGCTTTCCCTGCTCTATCATCTTGCCCCCACTGCCTTCCTTTATCTGCATTCCTTGGTCATTTCCACCTTTTTTAATCCTTTTATGGTTTCTTTCTTTTGCTCCATCTACTTTATTTACATGTCAGGCAAATCAACCAATCCACATAAATGCCAAGACCATAGATAGATAGATAGATAGATAGATAGATAGATAGATAGATAGATAGATAGATGTAAAAACCCTACCTTTTATTTGACTCTGTAGAAGCTGATGCATGTAGTGTGTATTCAGCTTCCAGCTGTGAGAAGAAAGGGCCCACTAAAACATAAATGCAGACCGCATGTTAGAGAATGGAGAGAAACGACTAGGAGGATTCGTTTTTTCCCATTACGAAGATGTGGAATTTCAGATGATTTGAAAAAGAAATGTAAACATTTGCAAAAAATGTTCTGATTTGATGACGAGCCATTTTCAACATAAGTTTAGTAAATTCTTGGGTGTAGAGTTAGAAGCTGAGTTCATCTGGTGTAGCAGGAGAAGTACATTGTCACACCGTGAATTAGACTTATTCTTAGACACACTCGTGATATGCTTTATAATACATAGTGGGTTTGTATAATATCCTGTGTTTCAGGACGTGTTACATTTTTTATTGATTCTTTTTCATAGCTGTACTGATTATAGCTGTTTTCACACATACACTGTAGCTCTGAACGTTAATCAGATGAACTGAGCCTGTAAATCTCAGAATCAGCAGAGTGGTTAATAACCAGAGGTGTGGACTCGAGTCACATGACTTGGACTCGAGTCAGACTCGAGTCATTAATTTTATGACTTTAGACTTGACTTGAAAAAATGTTCTAAGACTTGTGACTTGACTTGGACTTTTACACCAATGACTTGGGACTTGAATTGGACTTGAACCGGTTTACTTGAAAAGACTTGATATTTTACCCCAAATATAAAATTTAACATGCATATTATATAGAGATTGAAAATGTGACGTCATTCACGGGTAGAACCGCAAAGGATTCTGGGAACTCGTGGCAAGCGGTACTAGCGCACGCAGGCTTTCAATTAAAATCAGTTATACAGCGATAAAAAGAAACACAAAAATGTCAAGAAGCTGTTGTATTATTAACTGCAATAGCCGGTCGCATGACAGCCACGGGAAGCCGACGGGTAAAGAGATCGGTTGTTATCGGATTACGTCGTTGAAGAGAAATTGTTCGAGCCATGTTTCCGAAGTAACAAAGAGGCGACTGGATTGCAGCCATTCAAAGACCAAATATAACGTCCCAGAACACTCCAGCTCACAGGTTAGTCTGCTCCAAGCATTTACACGAAGGTCAGTGTTTTTTAGTAGTTAATACGTCATTTTCATAACATAATTGGTGATATAGGTTACAAGCAAGTCTGGCGCTGAACAGAAATTGTCGCGCTATGCTCCTTTATTTATTGTGCATAAATAGTAAATTGTCCTGACACAATATTGCGTTTCGCTTCTGTTATTATGGTACATTGACAAAAACATATACTTTTATTCACAGGATAAAACAGGTTTTTTGTATCACTAATTGCCCAGTACGATTACAGCATACAGTATTATTGTCACTGCTACATTTCTGTGATGCTACCAGAAATTATTTCCACTACTAATTAATTACCGTTGAGCTCAAAGGTCCTATTAATAAACGGTTAAGGAATGTGTATTTATGAGGACGATTTGTGAGACTGGTAAACTTACCTTTGTTCGTACGATGGTCTTTCGTTCTACACGGTGCATTTCAAGGTCCTGTACCCATCCGTCGGTAAACTGTACCTGGGCTTGTTGCAGTGACCTGAAGTTACTAAACTTCATGAGTGTATGCACTCACTCCAAGAACCGTATGATTATAAATATGCATATAAATATGCTACGATGAGATAGCTGACTTCATCTAACTAGCAAATGTTGTCCAGGCTACGTTGGTGATACAGTTTTTTTAATGTGTATGATATTTTTGTCATGCGATTTTAAAGCTGGTCCTACAACCGCATCCAAGAATAACATGCAGCTTATCTCAGAACTGTCGGTGAAAATTATTCTTGGAGCTAGGTTTAATTGAGCTGCATTTTAAAGAGGTGCAATTTCACAATTTGTGTATATTTTCTAAGTTCACTATTTTGTCATGTGTTGAGAAAAACACAGATTTTAAAATTACATGGTCTAATATTTACATTTAGCATAACTGCAACATTATTTTTTCGTTGTTTTTTTTTTTTAAAGACTCGAAAGGACTTGAAATTCAAAGTTTCAGACTTGTGACTTGACTCGGACTTTTACACCAGTGACTTGAGACTCGACTCTGACTTGCCTGACATTACTTGAGACTTGACTTGAGACTTGAGGATAAAGACTTGAGACTTACTTGAGACTTGCAAAACAATGACTTGGTCCCACCTCTGTTAATAACCCTGCCAGCTGCATAGTACAATGTGTGCATAATATTTACAGAGTCCATGTGAGAGCATGGTAATTGTCCAGAGAATCCACAGTGACCCAAGGTTGATGTTGGCAGCAGCTACGGGACATTCATGCTGTGTAGAGATGATTCCTAATATGGGACCCTGACTAGATAAGTGCAAGAGAAAAGATAGATGGGTTAGCAAAAATGTATAAATATTGTTTCACTTGAGAATTGAACAGTTTAATTCAAAATGCAGCAATTTAGGGCTCTTAACTGCTTTCGCTCTGCATACATGTCACTCATTTCAAAAACACTTGCAGTTTTTAAAAGACCCTCTCAGACTGCTTTAACTACCACTTTTTCGTCACCTGAAAATGTTTAATGTTTCTAATGTTTTTACCTTTATTGGCTATGACTGCTTTACCAAAGTTACTTTTCAAATTCAAATTTTGTCATGCAAAATGCACAAAGACCCTTCACGTAGTGTGTATCAATTTAATACAAATTAAACTGCATCTAGATGTGTAGGTAAAATAAATGTACAAATTTCCTTCTGGCCCGACACAAATAGAGTAATATAGTGTACACCAGGAGGATTGCCATGATTTAGCCAGAGGTTATTTGGTTTCCCTGATGTTTAAGTGGATGACACAACACAGAAGAGCCACCTCATCACGCCAGGACTCTGCAGTCTGTTTACACCTACAGGCCAGTGGACACTCTCAGTAATGAGGATGTAACATCCTGGACAGGGAGGAACGCTGGTTTGAGGGCGGAGTCAAGGAAGACATTTACGTGAAAAGGGAAAGACCATGCAGGGCTCTAGACTTTTTTTTTTTTTTCTTAGGCGCACCCAAATTTTTCAACCGCATCGCTTAACATTGCAGTTTTACATGTGCACCTTTTTTTTTGGGGGGGGGGGGATTGATGATTAACTAACAATCTTGTGCTTGTGCTGAAAGTGCTTTGGCAATATTGTGGACAATTTAAACTTAATCATCACATCGGCCTCCTCTGACGACCTGTTGCTGCTGCCTGCCGCTGAAAGGCCGTAGGGGGAGGGAACGCTTGAGCAGTGCATTCATCATGATATATAATGTGTTTCCTGGATACACTGTGCTTTTTCAGCGTTTAAAGATTCATGGCTCTGTGTCAGAGCTGGCTATGAACTTCAGACAGATCAGGCCTTAACTTAGCAAAAAAGTTATCAATAGTTCTTATCATCTTTTCTTATTACCCACAGCTACATCCACTTTTGTTGGGCCTAGGCTGCTCACTAGGGCTGGGTATCACTGATTTCTGTAAGAAGGTGGTGTGAGCATCACAGCAGATGCCTTTGTGTCAAAGTAACTGAGAATAAAACACATAAAAACATGAAGGAGATTTTCCTGCCGTGGCTTTTTATAGCAGATAACCTTAAAAATATTCTGCAATTTTGCATAATTGTAAAAAGTTTAAATTTCTTCATCATAACAGCAGAAATTACGCTTTCCTGTCCGAGGACATTTAAGTAAAAAAAGAAAAAGAAAAACAAGACAGCGGCTGACAGCGCTGTAAACAACGGTAGACTCTAACGCAAAAAAGACGTAAACACAAAGTGCGACGCATCAGAGTCAGTGAGCTGTCGGCTTTCAGCCCCGATGCCGTGTCCGTCTACGGGCCGTTGGGTGAGAAAGCTGATTCTGATGCGTCCGCTCTGTGTTTACGTCTTTGTGCAAAACCAGTGTACCTGCTCTCATTTACTGTTTGGTGGTTGTTGAAATAGTTTTGTGAGCCTTAACCTGAGATTGTGGCGTTTCTGGCAAAATACATTTATATTTAAAAGTTGATTCAGGCCTGCTCCGCGGCTGCTGAGTGAGCCCTCGTCTGGGACTCTCCTCAGCTCTTACTGGGACAGTGGCGCGGCTGCCCCTCTGTTGGTCTTCCTTGGTCTCTTGTGTTCTGGGGGCCTCTGGATGTCTGGAGTTTTGATCTCCTCCACACCTGCTTCATACCCTGGAGGACGGGGCTGTGGCCCCCCCACACTCCCTAGCAGATCATTACATGGAGAAACCTTTGGAATGCAAGCATGCTGATCCACACAGGTATGCACACAGGTGTACACACGGGTATTCACAGACGCGGACTACAGCTTTCTTGGCTGCTGCCTCAAAGCACATTGTGCGCTGTCTATCTTGCGTGCTGCACAATATCGTTTATTATTTAGTATCTACTGATATCTACTGCTAGCTAGTTTATTGTGATGGTGCCGTTTTTTTTATTATGTTGCTCTTTGTTGTTTGCTTTCTCTTCTGTTTTTTTTCTCCATACAGGTGACCCAGGTGTTTTGTTTTTTTTTTTTGTTCGTTTTTTTCTTCCCCCCTTCTCACCGTCTCTTCTCCCCTTTGGTTTTCTTTCTCTCCCTCTCTTTCTTTCATTCTTTCTCCCTGTCCTATCCCCCAGTCATGTCTGTCCCGTTTGTAGCAACTGAAAATAAAATAAATTCATAATTATAATAAAGGTCAATCAAATGGACCAATATGGCAAGGCCATGATGATCCACTTGGTAAAATAAATCCGCTTGGCATCTTTCTTGGCCTTAAGACAGTAATTCTGATGCTAAAGATCCAAACGGGACACAAAAAAACAAAAAAAAAACAAAAAAAAAAAAAGGATTTAATGAATCAATATCGCTTTATTCAAGACTGACAACGTACGATATGTTTAAAGGCAGCAGCCAACCAAGATACACAGGGGTGAACAAACAGGTACATTTACAAGCAATGTTTGCCTTGTTTCTAGATTTATGTGGTAATTGTTTAAAGACATTTGTTATCTTATGTTATATTAAGGTTTCTAGATGTTGCAGTATTTGTGTAAGCATCATCTGATGAAGTTTATTTCAAAATGCTCTGTTAGAAAATTCTACGACAATCTCCAGTTACTTGGTGGAATGACCTTCTTATTTATTAGGATTAAAGACACAGAGCATGATGGCTGACAGCCATGGGGTGAATCTCTGTGTTTGAAATGTTACTCAGCTGCTGACTAGAGAATAATCCAGACAAGAGTAAGAGTTATGGACATGAGTGATGGAAAGTACAGGGTGGGCCATTTCTATGGATACAGCGTAACAACATGGGAATGGTTGGTGGTATTAAAGTCCTGTTTGTGGCACATTAGTATATGTGAGGGGCAAATTCCTCAAGATGGGCGGTGACCATGGTGGCCATGTAGAAGTCGGCCATCTTGGATACAACTTTTGTTTTTTCAATAGGAAGAGGGCCATGTGACACATCACACTTATTGGTAATGTCACAAGAAAAACAATGGTGTGCTTGGTTTCAACGTAACTTTATTCTTTCATGCTCCGCTGGAAGCATCGTGTAATGTCCTGCAGGGGCAGTCAGCAGAGTCTAAGGCTGATACAGAGAGTCAGGGCAGCACGAGCACGGTTAATTCCAGAAACAAAGGTTTTATGTTTACTTTTGACACCAAATGTAGAAGAAAGAGACAGTCGGTATTCTGCTTACTGGCAGAAACAGTAATTATTATTAGAAACAGTAACACAAGTTACTGTGGGATGTAGCCAAATTCAAATTCGCTCCTTTTTTTGCGCACGCGCGCACACACACACACACACACACACACACACACACACACACACACACACACACACACACACTGGCCATAACTCCCACCCCCCATGCACTCTCAGCCAACCACACTCATGTTCTCCTACAGACTCTCTGTCATAGGTAACTGACATGATTGACGGGCTTAACAGCCTCTATTACACCTTTAAGGGCACTCAGTAAATCACATTGTTGCAGGTGTGGAGCAACTCTGCCATAACTGTGCAGCATGTGTGGGATACACACATGCTGCACAGGTGTATACACATACATAAAATGTATGTATGTGTATAAAATTTAACTTTAAAGCTAAAAATATTTTCAAGTACACGGCATGCGCATTATAATCACCCGTTTGCTTCAGCTATAGCTTCCCTGTAAAATACGTCGGCTGCCTCCCGTATGGAAAAGAAACTTATAAAAGACTTCATCAGATGTGGCCTACTTCATGTAGTGAATCATATCAGGCTTACATGATTTTCTCGTGAAAGTGGCCACTTGTTTTAGTAAGTATCCAAAACATACAAGTTTCATTTATATAATTTTTCTAGGGATCTTTTATCTGTTTTCGCTCTTGTGTGCTTTTCATACAAGTTTCACACAAGACAGATACAAACTTTATAAGATTTATAAATATCTTTTCCATATGGGCTTCAGCAAGCTCTATAATTTAGACTTGGTCTCAGACTAGGCTGACAGGCCACCTGTATATCTTTATACAACATCTGGAGCCTTACTGAGGATTTTTTCTTTGTAAAACAAACAGCGGTGGATGGAGCAGCTATAAAGTTAGCTTTTCTTCATCTCCAAGTTTTTTAAAAATATTAAGCCAACAGAGCAAAGCACATGATCAACAAACACTGCCCCAAATACGTTTGTGTTGCAGGTCTGTTTTTAGTCACCAACGTGGGCTTGCGTTTCCATGGTGATAATGATCTGCTACCGCTTTGAATGAAGCTCCCAAGCAAATAAGTTTTGTCAAGAATTTTTTCTAACCAAATTATTCAAATTACTCAATGAGTCGTTGCAGCCCCACATCTTATTTTACTGTTGTGATCCAATGTAATCCCTTCCCTGTTTAGGATTTCTGTGACTGAAATAAACAAACTATTGTTAACCAGTTGAACTTTAAATTATTTTTAAATAGAAATAAATAAAATGTTTTCCCTAGTAACATAAGCACATTTACATCACAGCCCTCTCCCATGTTTGTTTCCACTTTCTCTTTTGACTCTGCCATTGTATCATAAAGACAGAATAAGACCATGTTAACGAGTTCAGGGCCTGTCCTGCAGATTTTAGATACGTCCAGAGGCCTGCTAATGAACTAATCGTGTGATTCGGGTGTGCTGACCCAGGGTGAGATCTAAAACCTGCAGGACACTGGCCCTCGAGGCCTGGGGTTCCCCATCCCTGCCTTAAGGTAAAGACCCAACCAAAATACAGAGACAAGCCAAACACTCAGATGACTCCTATGAGTAAGCACTTCAGCAACAATGGGAAGGAAAAACTCCCTTTAAACAGGAAGAAACCACGAGAGAGGAAGGAACACTCATATGCATCATTGGACGCCCCTAGCAGCTCGGGCCTTTTGCAGAACAATAAAGGGAGAACTCAGTGTCACCTGATCCTCCCATAACTATATGCTTCATCAAAGATTAAGGTTTTCCTTAGACGTTTTAGGGGCACACTACACGTCATGCCGTGTGCCATGGGTATTTTAACAGTATCCACGTTGACACAGGGTGTAGCTGCAAATATGGAAGTTGTAAGTGTGACAGAAAACAGTGAAGGTTTATAGCACAGCCCCTGGAATATTTCTAATGAGGTATTATGTACTTATTATGTACTTTACTAAAACATTCCATAGTATTCCCATCTCTCGAATTTTCTGGTGTGCATTTATATTCTCTATTAGTTATGATAATGACCCTAACATCACTTAAAAAGTTACAGAGCTGCTTTTGGGAACTGTTTACATTTTTCCATTGCACCAATGTATCAAGCTAGTTTGACCGCACGTTTCATACATATGCCAGATAAATAATATACATCTACAAAATGTTCCTCATCTTTATTGTTCTTTTCTGTCATGAATCGCTGTGCGGCAGGCAGGAGTTGGACCCAAAATGCAGGACTCAGACTCAGGGGATGAACTCAAAAATCACAGCTTTATTTGCTGGTAGGACAAACTAAACTAAACTGGGGAAACAACAAACTAAGAACTCACAGGGAGCTCCACACAGCATGAGGGACAACGCGACACTGACTCAGAGAAACACAGGGTTTAAATACACTGGGGAGTAATGAGGGGAATGAGACACAGAATGAGGGCACAGCTGGGAGACATCAGGACTGACGAGACAAGCAAAGCAGGACGCATTCACATAAGACACTTCAAAGTAAAACAGGAAGGATCACACAGAGACGCGAACTTGACACAGTGGAGACAGCAACTAAGAAACACAGAGACATGAACCATAAGGCAGAGGACTCTAAGAACCGAGAGACACAGAGGGGAACTCAAACATGCCGACACAGACTTACACAGAACAGAGGGGACACAGAAACATGAAGGGCAAGGGATCGAAACTAGAAACCACAGAATAACTCACAAGTACAATAATACAAACATCACAAAGAACTAAAAACGCTGAGTCAGGGGACCCAGGACCATGACATTTTCAGTCAGTCTCATTTGTTTTGATCGTTAATTAAACATGTTAAAGTGTAAGTACTGACTTTTCAGGTTTTTTATTTCCTGTATGATAATTTTACATAATTAAAAATAAGAAGTCTGATCCTTGTATTCATTTTGAAGGTATAGTTTAAAATACACTCATTTTGATTTCTGTTTTCCAAACACATTAAGTTTAATACAAAGTATCAGATCAGTGTCATTGAAAATAGGCTGAATGTAACTTGGTATCAGATCAGAAAGGAAATCACTGCTATCGCACATCATTAGCTCTCAGTGCTTGTACGGTGTTTAATGTTACTGCTGCTGTTTCTGACACACTGACACTCTGTCAAACGTCTGTTTGCTCGTGTTGGCCGAATGGAAAAACAAATTAATCCCTCGTCACAAAGTTATTAGCAACATCAGGGGGACGGCGAGAATTCACAGACCAGTGACGCCGAAACATGAAATCATGCAGAGTGATGTCGTGGCCTCTTCTCCTCTCAAACGGTGTGCACGCTAAGTAACCATGGTTACAGGGGGATGCTCTCAAAGTCATAATCCCAGTAAAACATGTCAGGTTACTACACACATGTGAACTCAACAATGTATTCCAGCACTAAAACCTAGTAAAATAAATCTACTGTAATGTTTACTGGTGTAACCGTAATGATGCTGACTTTTAAAACAAGGTTATTTCATCATTCCAGAGTAATGATGTACGCATCGTGGCACTAATGCTGTTTCAGCAGACATCTCAGTGCATTTTGTTTTAAATATCAATTTAAAATATGCATGTCCGTGTATTTAAACCACGCCATGAACAAGATGACAGAGGTTAATGTACTTCCTGTTCCACATTCACTGAGGATTAACGAGATCTAGAGGACATTTCAAGTAGCTGCACAGAATAAAGTTAATGTAGATATATGCAAAGAATAGTGTAAATGTGGAGTGATTATTATTATGAAAATGAAAACATAAGTCAGTGTGGTGTGAATGAGACACTGTGGGTTCAGATATTTTATTGATTCCGGCTGCAGCTCTCGGCTGTCAGCCGTACATGCATCACACCACAAAACTCACAAGAAACCTCGATTCCCCGTGTTTCAACTCGGCGGGCATGATTGCGGATGCCGTGCAGGTGCGCCCGCACGGCCCCGCAGGCCACGCCCCACCACAGTAAAGAAAAAAGGAAGTGACGTGATTGTGAACATAGATCTCATTAAGTGTTAAAGTGCAGAAGATCTAGTGGCAATAAACAGCAACAGGATGCAGTTTGATGCACATCTGCAGCTGCATTAAATATGGTCACTGTTCAGGTTATGTGGCATAAAATAATGCATTCATAATTTGCTTTTTTGCAGTCTGGTATTTTTTGAATTATTGATTGAGTAAGTCTATAAATTAAGTTGACACGTCACATGTCCTGAATACTTAATAATCACGTAAAATATATAACAAGGACAAAGGAGAGAGCAGAGGAGATGAAGAGTGAAGCAGAGATACCAAAAGAGCGAGAATGATGTTGAAGAGCTGAGCGTCCACAAACCAGGAGAGCACACCGTTTAAAACAATCCTGTGTTCTGTTAGTAACACTTTAACTCATGCACCAATCAAACAAAAGGAAGCATTCTTCATTTTTGATTTTACTTTAAAGAAATCAAAAAGTAGGTATAATGTTCATTCATAAGTGTCTGCATTCTGACCCTTCAACCTGCCCCGACAGACGAATGGATCTAAGAACTCTAATTTGTTTCAACAAGTGAAGATACAGCTGACACTTTGCAGTGCAGAGTTGAGTTTTTTGTTTGTTTGTTTGTTTGTTTGTTATTAGAAGGGGGGGTATATCTAGAAACAGCTGCAGTCCCTTGGGCAGATGGTAGGACACTAATTGTGGCATTCATTGAAAACGCACACACAAAGGCGGCTCAGCACCATATGTCCTTGGTGCCCTTGTGTGACCGTGGCTGCACCCTGCTGCTCTTTATGGGTGTAAAGTGGAAATAATTGGCTTGCTTGTCTGGGAGAGGTTGGCGAGATTGTTAATCAAAGTGAGAGAGAGCTCTCAGAGAAAGGTCAGAGAGACGGGGGACAGAAAGGAGAGAGGTATAATATTTAAGGCCAGGACAGAGCGTGAAGAGGTGGATGGACAGACATGGGAGACACCACCATTCTCCTTCCCTCTTATAGCTCGGGTCTTTTATTCATTAAGGTCACACTGTCATGCTGTGAAAACAACACTGGGAGAGGATGTAGACCAGAGCCACACACACACACACAGTAGCATTATTATCTTTCTTTATTGATTTTTAACTTCCTTCCCTATTTTGCATGAAGTTCACACTTATACAAAATGAAATTAATGTTGCCTGTGGTTGTAGCTGCACATGCAGAATGTTTTGGTTTTGTGGAGCCTTTATTTTGCTTGAAAATGAAACTAAGAAAAAGTAGAATAAATCAACCAAGAACTGTGGGTGTTGCTTGAAGTACAGACTTTTTTAGTCACCACCTGTTTTGAATCAGCCTCATCTTTACTCACGTTTATCACCCCAGATGATAGTAGCCACCTCCTCTAACTGTGATTTAGCACATATAAGTGAAACTGAATCAAAGTGAATGTACATGTCTGTTTTCAATTTAACGATGCTACTGAAAACTTCTGCATAATCAATGAGTGACTGTTTGATCATTAACATCAAAAATGTCATTTAATAAAAAAGTATCCACAGTCAAAATGCCGAAGCAACGTGTGAGAAACAAACTCCAGCCTTACTTCTTCCATAGAGATTAAGAGGGCAGGTAACAGGCACTGCAAGTAAAGACATCAGTAATGAGGCGAAAGCTCTTGATTAGTCGTCCGACGCTTCGCCTTCACCGGAGATCCCTTCAGAGATTTACTCCATGGAAGAGTTTCCCCTGAGGCATCTGAACAAGTGATGAAAACTGATGGTCGAATGGTGCGGCCTGAAGCAGCAGGGCGCAACATTTGACCTGCTGATATTCCTATGTGACCGCAAAAACAGCAAACAAATAAACGTCACAACAGATGGCAACGATCTGGAGAAACTTGACTTCATTATTGTTCCACTCGTACGTTTTATTACTCTGATTTCAGCGTTTTCGCCTCACAACTGAAGCGTGCAGTTTACTTTGTGTGCACTCAAATAGAGGGGACTCAACTAGCGCCACCTGTGGCCAAGTGCCATAGCTACAGCCAGATTAACTTGTGACACATCTGCTCTGACACATTTTAATTCCCATTTCATGCACAAAACATTAGATTTTTCTGAATGTACCACAGACCTTCGAGCTGGCAGTAGTTAAGCCGTTACTGTGCAGTAAGACTGGCGGTGGTGGCTGGTGTGTCTACATCAACATGGAATAGTGCAAGAACTCTGTGCTAGTTTCTAATTACTGCTCATCGCTGGTAGAGTTTATGACGGTTCGATGCACAACGTTTTATCTACCTTGGGAATTCAGTGCTGTGCTCATTACAGCAGTGTACATCCCACCCAGCACTAACGCCAAGGAGGCGACCAGCGAGCTGCAGAACTCAAACCCTGATGGACTGTTTATTATCGCCGGAGACTTCAACCACGCAAATCTCAAGTCAGTGGATCCTAAATTCCATCAACATGTGGACTTTGCATCAGTTGTTTACACAAACATTCCCAGCACGTATAGAGTGAAGCCCCGCCCCCACCTTGGATACTCAGACCACTTGTCTGTTATGCTAATTCCTTTTTTTTTTTTTTTTTTTTTTTTTTTTCGCCTGTCCCGTTTGGTTCTTTAGCCGTCAGAATTGTTGTCTGAAGACCAACAAGGATACCCAATGGATTTACTTTGCCAAATGGATCATCGTGGCATTGCCGTATTGGTCCATTTGGTCGATCTTTGTTTTTATTATTTATTATATTTTATTTTCAGATGTTACAGACGGGACAGACATGAGTGAGGGATAGGAAAGGGAGAAAGAAAGAGGAAGGAAAGGAAAAACAGAAGGGGAGAGGGACAGTGAGAAAGGGGGGAGAAAAAAAATAAAAATCTCCTGGATCACCTGTTGAGAGAAGAATAGAAAACAAGCAAAAAAAGACAAAAAAAAAAGAAACAAAGCAACATACTAAACACAACACCATCGCATTAATCTAGCTAAGTGTAAACAGCAGTAAATACTAAATATTCAATGTTGTTGTGCAGCACGCAGGACAGATGTGCTTCGAAGTAGCAGCCAAGAAAGGTGTAATTTGGGTCTACGAGCAGTGAACACCCGTGTGCATACCTGTGTGGATCAGCGCGCTTGTATTCCAAAGGTTTCTCCATGTAATGATCTGCTAGGGAGTGTGGGGGGGCCACAGCCCCGTCCTCCAGGGTGTGAAGCAGGTATGGAGGAGATCAAAACTCCAGACATCCAGAGGCCCCCAGAACACAAGAGACCATGGAAGACCAACAGAGGGGCAGCCGCGCCACTGTTCCAGTAAGAGCTGAGGAGAGTCCCAGATGAGGGCTCACTCAGCAGCCGCGGAGCAGAAGCCAGGGGGAGTTGCAGTGACGCGCCCGTGAGCTCCGCCGGCCGCCAGCTGTGCCTGAGTGACCGAGGCCGAGAGGCCGAGAGGCCGGGGGCACCCCACCTCCAAAGGGGCCCGAGCGAGCCCCAGGCTCCAGGCCCCGATAAGCGGCCGCCAAGGAGTGAGCCGGTGTGTACCTGGACGCCCACCCCCAGACACAAGGAACCACCAACGCACCGACACCTGAGGGAGTTCGCCACTGGCAGGGGAAGTGGTGGTGGGTGGAGATAGGCCTCCAAACCTTGGAGGGCCTGAGATGTCCCCAGAGAGGTGGCGCCTGACACCCAACCTGACATATAGACACAGACATACAGGCACACACAGATACAAACATCCATTCCCACCCTCATGCTCTCATATGCACTTACTCCACACTCAACCAACGTGGAGACAGACATAAAGAGACGCTGTACACACGATCACACTCCCCAAGCGTACTCTACAAACCGGGTCTAGGTACCCTTGCCCCTGGAGGGGGGGAACTGCACCCAGACCCAGGTAGTGTTACCCTTTTCCCTGCGGTGGGGAGAGGCAGACCGCCCCGACTCCGCAGCAGCAGGGAGGCCCCACACCCCAGACCGCAGTCGGACGGCCAACTCCACCTAGCCCTCCCGCTCCAGCAGGTCGCAGAGAACGGGGGTGAGAGAAGACTCCAAACCTCCCTCCACCCGCTCATTGTAATGTTGATGCATGTGTGTTCTAAGGTGCATTTAAAACCCAGGAGGGCATGGAGCTACCTGCCAGAGAGCAGCAGGTAAGCGCATGGTCCCTCCTGCTAGCCCTCAATGTCTAAGTGTATTTAAAATTGAGAGGTGGGCAACAACGCCAGGGGTGAGGTATACACCCTGATGGTACTTTGGACTCCGTGTATCGTGCCCACCCCCAAGATCCTATATGTATGTGTAATGAGAGTGTGAGTAATGTGAATGTCTAAGTTGTGGGATAAAATTGAGGCAGAGGCAGCCAGAAGGGGACAGAGGGGGGGGGGGGTAGCCTCCTCTGCACCCTGGTGACACACCCCTACTCCAAGGCCCTGCATGTGTGGGTGGTTGTGGTGGAGCGGGAAGAGGGAGGCAGCTGGAGATGGGGAGGGAAGGAAGGGAGGGGCAGGTAACCCCTCCCTGGGGCCAGCTCCCCCGCTGACCCCAGTAGGCACCCCCACACTCCGCGACCCGCCAGGGAAAGGGGGCCCAGGCCCATCCAGACCGGGGCCCAGTGCAGCAGCGCCTCCCGGCCCCACACAGCCCGGGACAGTCCACCCAACCCCACCACAGAGAAAACTGCACCCACCCCACCATCCACTCATCTTCCAGACTACATAAGACAATAGACGCCCAGGCTGAGATCTTCCTCCACCTCTCCTGTATCTCCCCCTCCTGCAGAGGGAGCTCCTGAGGAGAGGAAAGCTCCTGCAAGATGTGACAATCTCCCCCACCAGTTGAAGAGCCCCCCAGGTGGTTCGACGCACCGGCGGCACCCTGCTCCAGGGCCAGGCCCCCATGCACCCACCCGCCCACAACCCCGGCAACACACCAACCAGGATCCAAGCCCCCGAGGCCCGGCCCGGGCCCCAGCCCAGAGACGGAGCGCCCCCAGAACCTCACGCCCATCCCGGACCCACCCAGGGGCAGCCAGGCTACCAGGTCAGTAACCCACGTCCGTCAGCACAGACCCTCCCCTAGCCCCGCTGCACGCAGCCGCGAGGAAACAGTCACCTGAGAGCCAACAGAGCCCCTAACCGGACATGACCGCTACCCCGGGTTGAGCCCCCCAAGGAAGATGCCTCCGGGGAACCCCCCGACGCCCTAAGCCTGTCCCTACCCCCACACCAATCACAACAGTGAAGGCGGGACCAAATTATGACCCCCCACCCCCACTAGGTGATGGAGCTGATCAAAGGAGCCCAGAGCGATTGATCTGATGTGGTGGCAGAGGCTGTATCAAGACTAATGTAATCAAATAGATAATTTCTATATTGGTTAGAATTAAGATTATTTTTATTTTTCCAGTTCATGAGGACTGTTTTCTTGGCTATGCATAGGGCAGTGAAAACCATATGGGCGATATTCTTTTCTGAAGTGACATTATCTAAGCTGCCCAACAAACACACTAAGGGGGAAGTTGGAATGTTACATTTCAGACACTTCGATAAGTCTTCACATATCTCGCGCCAAAACTTCTGAACTGGTGGACAGAACCAAAGAGCGTGGATATAATTGTCCGGTGAATTGGTTTGGCAGTGTGAGCAGTTGTTGGTAGACGTAAAGCCCATCTTGAACATCCGATGACCTGTATAGTGCACTCTATGTAGTATTTTGTATTGTATTAATTGCAGACTGGGATTTTTAATTAATTTAAAAGTTTTTAAGCAAATCTGAGACCAGAAGTTTTGGTCTAAGCTGACTGATAAATCTGCTTCCCACTTTGCAGTAGGAAGGGATATTGATTCATCTAATTTAGAAAATGTTCTGTATATTTTAGATAATAATTTGGGGGATTTAAGAGTAAGAAAATGTGCCGCACTTAGTGGTGTTTGTAATTCAACTTGACTGAGGTTAAATTTCTTTTTTACTATGGATTTAATTTGTTGATATTCTAAAAACCTTGTCTTGTTGATCCCATATTGTGCAACTAGTCTGTCAAATGGAATAAATTCTGTTCCCTCTAATATATGTTCTAAGTATTTAATTCCTTTACAACTCCATTCTGGGAAATTAATCATATTATTGTTTTGTAATATGTCAGGGTTGTTCCAGATAGGTGTACGTTTGCATGGGATTAATGAAGACTCCGTTATTTTTAGAAACTCCCACCATGCTGTCAGAGAAGAGCTGATGTTGATGCTTTTAAAGCATTCATGTCTTTTGATGTTTGAGCTAATAAATGGTACACTGCAAAAATGGCTAGTCTATATTTAGGAAATAAATACTACATTTGATACAAAAAGCACTGAAAACAAGTGAAATTATCTGTCCATGCAGCAAGTTTATTTTACTTAATAAGAAATCTTGAAATAAGATTTTTTAATCCAGAAATAAAAGAACACATTTGAGAATTGAAGAGGGTTAAAATAAGCTTTAAAAGCTCAATTTAAGATAAAATTACTTGATATCAAGTCCCAAAAGTAAGTTAAATATGCTAAATTACAGTCTTTTTTTATGTTTTGAATTCTTACTTGCAGCAAATGAATGCACTGCAACGAGAAAAATAGTTCTAATACTATGAAAAACTACTCAATATTAGTGAAGTATGATTAATTTGTTTCTTGATTCAGGTTGGCTTATCTTAAAATAGAGCCAAATCGATATTAAATCCAGGCAAAAAAACCTTAAAACAGACCTTTTTCCAAGAATACTCTTTGGCTTCTACTGAAATCACAACCAGGACAAGAGTGATATATGTCAACATTTATTTCTCTCATGAGAACAAAATCCTTTTTTTAAACAATATAGGGCTGCTGCACAATCCCTAAAAGTCTAAATCAACCCTTTAAAAGGCCTAAACAGAGAAAAGAAATTACATTTTTGGCCTTAAACTTTTGTGACAGTCACATAGTCTCACAATGTTGTAAATAATGGCATTACTGACTTAAAACTTTACATGCCTCAGGTAAAGTGTCACTAAGAAAAAACAACTTTCATTTGTAAAGCATTATAAGTAAAGCCGTTTCTCAGGACATTGCTAGGCAAATTAGGAACAAAGTTGTACAAACGTACTACAAAACTAAACAAACTGCAAATGACCTGATAAAATCCTGCTTGGTATTCACCTATTTTTCAAAGAACGACTTCCACTCACCTATTGCTTTCTTATATGCACTAGTGGCATCTTGATCATGGATGGCATCAGTGATTACCTCAGTTTGTATGACAGAGAGGACCGTTGCAACACATTTTGGGTATGTTAAGTGCAAGGTGTAGTAATATGCCATCAACACCAACATTCCTTCCCAGAAATCCTCCAAGGGGAGAGTGGTCACTGGTATGTTTCCTACAGCAACAATGCTGGTTGTTCCATCAAAAAGCAGCACTGGGGAAAAGAGAGGCCGCTTCTCCAGGTATAGCATTGCATCTTCACCCGGCTAGAAAAGCACAAAAAAAGGACAAATTCTTCAAGATTTTAAATGAAAGGGTTGCTGTGCATCCAAACAGCTTAAGACACAAAAAGCAATATCAACAGTTTAGAATGCTCCAACTGATTTACTGTTGGAATAGAAGAAATAAATATAAAATATCATGAATATGAAATTTTGGAAATGTACACAGCAAAATCTCCAGTGTTAAATTAACACTAGAGAGTGTCTATATGGGTCCACACCTCTGAGTGTTAAATACAACACTGTTGAGTGTTAAATTAACACTTTGACAGTGTTATATGTTTAAAAGTAACCTAGTCAGTTTTGAAGATTAACAAAGGCTAACACTGAGCAGTGCTGATTTTCTAACACTGGAATATTTCTAACATTTTGAGTTATTTTCCTGTGTTAGAAAATCAGCACTGCTCAGTGTTAGTCTTTGTTAATCTTCAAAACTGACTAGGTTACTTTTAAACATATAACACTGTCAAAAGTGTTAATTTAACACTGGAGATTTTGCTGTGTATTAATTCTGAGCATGAATTTTCTCTAGTTTGCAGCATTTTTATCATGTCTATTTGTGCTTTTTTTCTCATTTGTTTTTTAAAACTATTTCTTTTAACTTTGTTACATATTCTAGTTTTTGAAGGCCTTTTTAAATATATCATTTCACTGCTTCTACTTGTATCCTAACTGCAATGTGCTTTTGCTCTGTGCTGCCTCTCTGGAGTAGGTTTTGAATAACAATTAAGAAATCCTGACTAAGGAGTAATTTAATCCCTGCTGAATTGAACTTCAATCCACTCTTATTAAGCAGGAAAAGCAAAATAATAATATTAATAATAACAATATAAGTAAATAGAGTACAAGTTACAGTGGCTGGTATTGCAGCTGTTCGCACCTTGAGGATATGAAGGAGAGCCTCACTGGCACTTCCCAGCCGCTTTGGTGGTGTAGTTTTTGAAGGAAAAAGAGATGGAAGTGCATTGAAGAGAGTGACAGTAAAATCCACTGTGAACGGAGAAAAGTATCTCAACAAAGCAATCCGAACATATCTGATGTATGGATTTAATGTATGCAAAGGCCACTTACCTCCACGTACATCCAAGGGGAGAGGAGGTTTCAGGACCTTCTTCCAAATGCCATAGAACTGCACCTTCGAACAAAACTCTGCCCATCGACCCTTCATTTGATCTTTGTATTTGCAGTTGGAGCCACCAATGATGCGACGCAGTTCATCCATCGCCTATGACAAAGTTGTGCTCAGTTAGTCAAGAACTAACTAAACCTATCCAGAGAAAGCAAAGAAATTTAACTGAAGGTAGTTGAACTTACATTTCGTATGTCTTTGAAGCACGGGTATGCTTCAAGTATTTTTCTAGGCCTGTCTTCTTCCCTTGTAACATCTGCGTCAATAAAAGCTCGTCTGGCCTCAAACTCCAGGTCCAAAATTTGAGCAACGTCACTTTGGTTGGGTTTTGCATTGGGTTTCCTGTACATGTTGCTCAAGGTTTTGTAATGTCTTGCCTGCATCTTCAGGCTGTCATGGTCTGCTAGGGAAAGCAAAGAGCAATTGTAAGACATGGTGTAACTAGACTTCACAAAATTCAGATTTTTCTAATCAGTCATTTCTAGTAAGGTTGCATGGTTGTTTTTAAGTATAATATTTATGAGAATTAATGTTTAGGTTAAATATGTTTGAGTAATGAACTGACCCTATATGTCCTGATCATTTCCCTTTGTGTCCTTTTCTTATAATGATCATGGATTTATGTTAATTGTTAGTTTGAACAGAATCAAATATTAAAACGAAAGTTTAAGATGCCCGTGAATAAAACTGTGGTGAAAATAAGGTAAAGGTTGTTTACTGTGTATATCGTTCACATCAGTGTGAACAGTGATTATGAGCTGATGGATAAAAATATTTTAGGTAATTTGATCTATGACAGAAACACTGTGATAAGGCATGATAGATGTGACCAGCATGAGGATTTACATGTGTAAATAATTAGCACTGAGTAACACCCATTACAACACAAAGTGGTAAAATACTTACTATGGCTAACTGGCAAACTGGAATGAGGGATCTATCATATGTTGATTTTACACACCAACTCGAGTTAATGCCAAACCACTATGATTTATGGAATAAACACTTAGAACGGGGTTCATTGCTTCAACCATAATTTGGAAAGAGCTGTAATAGGAACAGTCAGACTGAGAGGTAGATAAGGGTGATGGTGGACTTACCAACAACATCATCTGGAGGTGCAGTTGAAGGACCTATATCAGGCCTGGGTGCAGAGCATGAGGCTGACTTGAATAATAGTGGTAAAGCCAGCGTAGTATTGTTTGACGTAGTTGGTACAGTGGAGGGTAGCGGCAATTGGGATTCTTTCTCTGAGGAAAAAACAGAAGATGAACAGAATGGGTGGTCTCTTTGAAGTTTTAGATGTCCAAAAGTCATTAGTACAGCAGACCAAAGTACACACCTGCATTTGAGTTATCCTCGCTGAGGTCATCATTGCTCTCAAGAAGTATGGTATAGTCACTTGAACCACTTGCTTCACCACTTAGGTCACCTTCAGTCCCATTGTCTGTGTCATCTGAGCTGAAAAGAGTCTTCCTGGGCCTGCCTCGTTGTGGCATGGAGCCCTGCCTCTTCCTTGGAGACTTCATATTTTGGAGTCGTTTGTACAGTTTGGTGTAGATGGTCAGCTGTGGTAAAATAATATATTTTTGTACATCCTTTTATTATCTCACTCAATTTTAGATATTGTAGTGGGTAAAGAATGACTTACGTATGGCATGTGTGTGTCAGCATCACGTAACATGGGGTAATAGTCGACAATCTTCTGTGACATTGCTCTCATTTCGAGTTTGGAGGGGTATGTTACTTCTTTCCCCATGGGACTAGCACGGAGGATTGCAACCATGCTGGTGACTGTGTTCCTTACAAGTCTGCAACAGAGCTCCTTCGACATCCTACAGTCCTTTTCCTTTCCACTGTGGAGCAATGCAAAGTACTGACTGCGCACCATGTCCAACTCTGAATCTGTATACACCACATACTCTGGTGGGTCTGGCATTTTCATTTTTTTGTCCGCAGTGTAGGAAATGGGAGTGGAAGTTTGAGGCTGACATTGTGACACATCAAAGCCTAAGGGGTTACTCTCGCTTCGATGGAAAGTGTTGGCATCTTGGTCAGTACTCTTAAACTATAACAGTTGTGGGATATAAACAAAAATACACAATTAGGCAAATTAATGCTAGACAATATGGACAGTAATCATCTTCTTAGTGGTATAATGTGCATTTACCTTTTGGCTGATAAAATCCCAAATCTTCTTTCTACGGAAGAAATTTTCATGGCCCGGAAAAAGATCCTTTAGGTCATCCCGGGTAAAGCTTCTCAAAGTTTCCTCATCAATATTCGCAGCTGTAAAAGAGAAAAACAACTTCAAAAGTGATATTTATTTCTCTTTTCCTGGGCGTGGCTTATAACATATTGAGGTCATTTTTTGTCAGTAAATGTATTTTAGCAATAAGTAATATTAACAGGATAAAATGTCAAACTTAAAACAGTTTATCAAATATTTGGGAATGCAATAAAACTATTTTTGGGTGTCTTCAAGAATGATGTTCCAAGTCTATTTAGGCAAAGACAGCTCAAGGCTATAATGTGGATAAAGTTCAGAGTAGAGTACAATCCTAGCTCCAAGTTTCAGAAATGATGCTAACAGATGCTAAGGCTGCTTAGCTAACGTACCAAAATAACTGAAAAATAAGACTTACCCTGCAACACAGACAGTATGGCATCATCAAACTTGTCCATGCCGTGACAGCAGTTCTCTAGTTTGTTCCAAAGCCTCCACTCACAGTACCTGGAAATATCCTACAGCTTAAATAAGATCATTTAGCTAAAGTTAACACATTAGCTAGATTGCTAACTAGCAGCAGCCCTCACAAAACACGACTTTATCTTAATAACACCATTGTACCATAGTATTTTTCAAATCAACTTAATGTTACCAACCTTAAATTACTGTTCACTTTGTTTAGATAAATAATTTTGATCTTCCTAACGGTCCTGATGGTTAACAAAGCAGGGGAAAAGAGTTTGTCCCACGTGAAAGTAACATCACGACAGGAACTGAGAATGCGCATGCAGAAAATTATTTATATTTAAATTTTTTTAAGTAAAAAAAAAGAAAATAAAAATATAAATTCAGTCTTAAACACCTATTGCCTAAAAATAAATATAACTGATGTAATTTAAACCTGAAAAATTGGATAATTAAGGATACATATATTTTTAAAATCGCCTACCTTTCCCATGGTCCCACACTCTCATCTGTGGCCTTCAGTGGAGAGCGGTAAAGTAAAGCTGCATTGCTACAGCGCGAAAACAGTTCACCATGGCGCTCTGGAGATGTATGATCTGTTTTATCTTTGTTTCTTTAACTCTGAAGGTGCTCCTTAGCCACATAAATGCAGCTCATGGTCGAAGGCAGGATTTTTGGGTTTACTGTGGAATAGATGGCTGTGAACAAGATTTCAGAGTTTTTAACTCATTCTTTCGCCACATTAAACGGACGCACCCTCTGTATTTGACGAATGGAAGCCCACCAAGAGGATGGAGGATCCCCCCAACATCCCACTCTTTAGGATCGGAAAATTTTGGTGTTTCAGTCTTTGCCAACTGTAGTACTGCAACAACAACCAGCACCGTGGAAATATCAACTGGTGGATCTTTGGCTGAAGTGCAGGAGCCTCAGGTTGTTGACAGCCCGATCACGGTAAGTGTTAAACTAAATAAAATGTAGTGTGGCTTCTGATGACAAATTTAGCTATGTCTAACTCCTCGTATTTGGTCCTATATTACTTTTAATCCTTTTCTCCATTTTTAATCAAGAGAAATTTAACGAGATCTCGCGATATTATATCGCTAGATATTGTTCTTCAAACTGTTACAAGCGATTTCCACTATGGTTGGATTTTAAATCACAATTTCATCCTGCAGGATGAAATAAAAAATAAATAAACAGAATAGCAGTTCAGTGTAGATAGTACAGGCTATGCTGCAGCCGGAGAAGGCACACACTCTGCGGCTGGCATGTCTCCTAGTGAAGTTTGCATCAAAGACACTCTCAGCGCGCTTAAATCGTTCAATGTGGCAGCAATTTGGGTATCTCGTAGGAATTATAAGTGGTGAATACGGTTTCAGGTAAGACACAGAGTATTTGGAAGCACTGTAAAAAAATCTGTTGGCCAGAAATACTGCCAAAACATGGATAAGAATGATTTTCTTGAAAATTAAATTAATTAATAAATGCATACAATAAAATATATCCATATACTAATACTAACATAAATTCTAAGTGCAAATCTAAATTACGTGATTTAAAAATACATAAATAATTTAATAAATACAACAAACATGTAAAGAAACTAATATCTAAGTGCGAACAAAAATTCATTATTTAAAAAGATAAAATCTCATTCTCATGAATCCAATCCCTAGCCTCATCAAAACAATGGACAACCCCTTTTTTATTGTTTCTTTGTCTTTGATTTCTTTTCCATTTCTTTTTTCTTTATTCCAAAGAATGAATATTATATTATCTTATATTATATTGAATATTCACAACTGTAACACTAGTCACTGTCATGCACTTTGTTTTTTAGTGGACCAATCATTAGGTGTAACTGATTATACCTGTTATGTAAGAATTTCTATAATTGGCCAGGAGTTTGGAGTAACTTTGTTTTTCTGCTCTAAAGGAAGAAGCTGTTGCTAAAACATCCTTTACCAGACACAATATTACCAGATCTGCTGCAGCTTTTGCTATCAGTGTTCAAGAACAGTGCCACTTATCACAGGTATGTTATAGTCTTAATGGATCAATACATTACATAAGGCAATCAATGTCTTACTTGTTCATAATGGAATTCAGAATTATTATTTTTTTATATAAATGCAGAATAAGTTACTTTTGTTTCAAATGTTTTCACAGAGAACGGTCAAACATATCATCTCAGGAGTGCAACAGTATCAGGCTGTTCTTTTGGATACGCTCAAGGAAAGAATGAAGACAGTGTTTGAAGATAATGCCGAGGGAACCACTCAGCTTCAAGATGAGGCTTTGGCTACATTTGATAAATTCATGGATCCTTTCTCCACCATTGCATATGGACAGAGTAGAGCCATAGGGGAAATGTTCTGTCCAGTCAATGCAGAGGAAGTAGTAGTATCCCAGAAGATATGTTGGGTAAAGCAAGGTCTTTCAAGGGTCATGTCCATAAGGAACAAAAGTTTTTACTATGTACCATTAATTGAAAGTCTAAAGCAGTTAATGACTAATGAGAGAATCTTTACCATGTTGAACACTGCACCACAAAGAAGCAGAGAGGGATTCTTCTATGATTTTAGAGACGGGTCCCTCTTTACATCTCACCCCTTGTTTTCTCAGAGGCCAAATGCATTGCAATTAATACTGTACACAGATGAAATTGAAATATGTAACCCCTTAGGGTCCCATGCTTCTGCAAACAAATTGGTCATGTTTTATTATACTTTAGGAAATATTGATCCAAAATTTAGGTCAAAGTTAGCTGCAATACGACTTCTTGCTATTGCTAAAGCAAGTGACATTTCTCAGTGGGGTATTGATGTTGTACTGAAAAGAATACTTCAAGATCTAT
Organism: Copadichromis virginalis; assembly: GCF_057382275.1. Taxonomy (NCBI): domain Eukaryota; kingdom Metazoa; phylum Chordata; class Actinopteri; order Cichliformes; family Cichlidae; genus Copadichromis; species Copadichromis virginalis. Next base: position 1,830,224 of record NC_140619.1, read on the forward strand.
CACTGCTTTACAATGGTGTAAGGATTGAAATGTCAAATGGTGAAATTGAATTGTTTGGTGCTGTTATAGCCATTTGCGGAGACACGCTAGCCCAGCATGAGATTGCTGGCTTTAAAGAAGGGATTGGTTTTGCTTATAGCAAATGTAGACACTGTGAATGCAACTTTGATGATATGCAAAGTGTTTTTGAGGAGAAGAAGTTTGTTCAAAGAACTCTGGAGAAACATATCAGGCAGTGTTTTGAAATAGATAAAGCAAGCACAGATTTATTGAAAGCGTCCCTCAAAACTACTTATGGAATTAATAGAAGAAGCAGACTAGTTGATGTTCCTGCATTTGACCTGATCAAACAAACTCCACAGGACATAATGCATGTTATTTTTGAAGGTGTTGCATCAATGGAAGTTAAATTTGTATTAAAACACCTAATTCTCTCAGGACAATTGGAATTAGACAAGTTTAATTCAGACATTCAAAATTTTCCTTACTCACCTCTTGAAATACGGGATAAACCATGTCCTATTACCTTTGGCACTTTAGTGGCTAACGACAACAAATTGAAACAGTCTTGTGGACAGATGCTAATTCTTTTAAAAATATTACTTTTTCTTTTGTATGGTGTGGAGAGTGAGTATGTTGTATTTATTAGAAAGTTAATTATGATAGTTCAAATAGTTCTTGCTCCCATTATTTCTTTACAAACTGTATTGCAACTGAGAAGTATGATTGAAGAACACCTGTATCAGTTCAAGCAACTTTTTCCCGAAGCCAATATAATACCTAAGCAACATTATATGTTGCATCTTCCCAGTCAAATCTTATCCCTTGGACCTTTAATAAGGAGTATGTGCATGCGCTTTGAGGCAAAGCACTCCTATTTTAAACAGTGGGCTTCTAAGTTAAATTTTAAAAATGTTTGTAAATCCCTTGCAAACCACAATCAATTTCTTGAGTGTTGTCAAAATGAAATAGGCACTGAACATCCTATTTTTGCAAAAGAAAAGGAATTCGGGCCAGTATCAGCTGTTAAAAATAATGAATATGTTAGGAAAAAAATTAAAGAATTTTTTGGAATAGATGTCATGCAGTCTGTTGTCTCAGTGAAATGGTATGTTCTAAATGGCAATAAATACATTGCTGGGAAGTCCATGATTATTGCAGATGTGGATGGCACTTTCCCTGTGTTTGGACTGATAAAGGATATCTTTTTGATTGACTCATCTTTTATTGCTTTTGAGTACCAACGCTATGAAACTTTGAATTTAAATGAAGACTTATTGGCATATGAAGTAACTGTGCCCATTGTTGCTCAAGCTACAGAATTAGCCCATGAGCTCATTGATTATACTTCATACTTTTCTATTAGTTTTAGGGACAGTGTGTTTGTGCCAATCAAATACAGTCTTTCTGATATTATTTCCCATAGAAATCACCCTTAAGATTAGGGTTGCACCAAGTATTGGCTTAGTGTAGTTTGTGATGATATCAGTTGACAGTCATTAAATGTTCGCTAAACCAATGTCAATGTTGTACCACATAATGCTGGCATGCTGGGACAAACAGCTGTCTTTGAAATGTGATTTGTATCATAAATTGTGGTTAATTTTTTTTCCCTTATATGTACAACTTTGAAGTCAGACATGATTTTGAATAAATCATATTTTCAACAGGTGCCTTTTGTGAATTTCCTAAATCAAGCAAATTGAGTTTGTCACTCTATCTTGAAACAAGTGATATTTTGAGAGACATCTGGTGAGAGACCTAATGTAGGCTATTTTAAGAGTTATTCTTCCCATTTCTGGATTTCTGTACTAATATAGACACAATTATATGGTTCTTCTCAATTTAAGTTTATTATCTAAAATCCAGACTTAGAAACAAGTAAATCTTTTTTTAAAACAAGACAAATAATCTGGCCTGTCTAAAAATAGGATTTTAAATCATGGCAAGCACCAGATAATTTGCAGTGTAGGTCTGAAATCTCTAGATCCTTGCATAGTGCCTGTTCAACATCTAGCCAGGGCTCATCTAAGAAGGTATGTTTTAACCATTCTGAGATGAACTGAAGCCTGTTGGCTAAGAAGTATTGGTGAAAATTAGGCAGATCTAATCCTCCTCTATCCTTGGTTCTTTGTGGCGTTTTTAAGCTGATACGCGGGGGTTTATCTTTCCAAAGGAATTTGGAAATATATGAATCCAGAGATCTGAACCAATCTTGTGATGGTTATGCTAATTCCAGTATACAGACCCTGTAAACCAGTTCCGAGACAGGAGAGAACCTGGCCTGCAGGAGCTCTCTCTGCTCTTCAGGACTGCATTGAGCACACTGAGTGTGGCATGTTCAGGGAGGCTGCAACAAATGGCGTCCACACCAACTTGGAGGAGTACACATCATCTGTGACCAGCTACATCAGCAAGTGCACCATCAGGACTACCATAATACTCTCCAGCCTTTTTTACTTTTATTTTTGGGGTGCCAGCTAGAGGCTTCTCTGACAAAGGAACTTTGCTACTGGGTCAATCCCCCACCTCGATTCAGGAGAACACAAACACATACCCCATTAACCCAGCTAACACCAACTGACTCTCTAAATTAGAAGATTACAACACGAGGCTTATCCTCACAAGACTGTGTATTAAAAAGTGAGCCCACACTCTACAGGCCCTCTCAAAGAAAGTCCAGCAAATAAGTACCCAAAATAATATGAAAAATGCCTGTTTCCAGGGATACAAACAACCTCGTACTCCAGTTCAGTATAATTCACACACACACATACGCTGGGTAAGTAATAACTGAATTACTGCCACCTTAAAGGCCTGTGGTAAGAAGTCTTGCAGGATGGACTCTAATAGAGACGTTGATAGTTTGGAGAAAGTGCTGACTTCCTTAAGTTATCTCACAGAGATCAATCAGAGAAAATGAGTCTAAATATTAATAGTATTAAAAGTAACTGTACATAATGACATGTCTGTGAGAAGGTTATGAATATTATTTTCTCTTGTGGTAAAAACGTTTTTTACTATTTACCCAGAGTTATATACAATGACTGTAATAATAAGATCATCCACCTCTGTGTGACGAGGGTTTGGCAGCTGCTCAGCACATTGTTGACACGCAGTATTGAAGAAGTTATAAAACAATCAGAAAGAAATCTACTGTAATGAAATTATTCACCACTGCTATATAATCCATCACTGTGATTTTAAATGTTACTGAGAACTGAAGAAGGTTTTCAGGGAATACTATTCTTGCTATTCAGGAGTACTAAAGTCTTGGATGGGCTCTTTTACATTTTGAGAGAGCCAGATTATAGATCTAAAGATTGACTGAATGCAGAGTTGAGGCTCAGCATCTCCATGTTAAAATCACTCACAGCATTTATTTTATCTCGACTGAGTATTAAACCAGAAAAAAGTGTGAGAAATAGGAAAGACCCTCTGAGTGAGGGCGGGGTGGACACCTGGGGGTGCTGGACTCATGCAGACTATGTAAACTGATCCTTCAGGAATCAGAAGGATGAGTAGGCAGAACAAATAGTATTAATTATTAAAACTAACAGGGACATAGCATAGGGAGCAGAGTGGCTCTTTAATAATCCACACATTACAACGTGTTATTCTTTGGTGGAGCTGAGGACGCGGTGTTGTTTCTTTCTTGCTTAAACTTGCTTTTTTTCTATTCTTAAATCGTTTTTTGCCAACTTTTGGTTTGTTGTGTGACATCTGGGAGCAGAGACAATTTCTATGGACGTGGAGTTTATTGGGAATAACAGGAGGAGAGAAGCTGCACAGGCATGTGAAGACTGCAGTATACCAGCTGTAATGGTGGCTTCACTCACTGCCACGACCTCATTTCACAGACATTTGATCATATGCCTGCCATTATGGCGCAGGAAGCCACTGCAGTATATAAGCCATGTACACGCTGATATAGGAGGAGGAGTCAAAACCAGAACCAAGACTTTGAGTTTTTTCCACAAACTCTTAATTTTTAAAACCTCATCCTCTGTATATCTGTACGTCTCTGTGCTGGGACTGGAACTGCACTGGAATATCATTAAAATGGTAAAAACCAACACAATTAGACACTTGTGTCTTCAACCCAGCTGTGGAGCTGCAGCACAAAGTTTACAAAAATCAAGAGGTGCATGACCGGCTGACACGACACAGGATGTGATGTGAAAAACGTCACGCGACACGGCGACAGCTAGAAACGACAGCTGCTCCATCCAAAGTGGGACGGATGCCGTCTTTGGCTGATTTTTCCAAGCAAGTTTCCCAGTTATCTATAAAACCCACATTGTGTGTTTTTCAATACGACTCAGACAGAAATTTAAAGAGAACATGCAGCTAAACATGTCACTGCTCTGATTGGGGAGGGGACTGGTTAAATGTTAATTTTATTGAGCTCTGATTGATTAAACCAGTGTCTTTAATGCCAGTGTGAATTATCATTTTACAAAAGTGTATATTTATCTGTAGTCAGCAGTTTTAGGTTTCTTGAAGGACAACTCACTAATTTCTAACGTTTCTAACTTCACATTTCCTAATATAGAACTGCCAATAACCCGTTTGTTCCTCAGCAGGTCAGCAGTAGTAATAGTTTGTCCTTTCTTGAAGTGTTTACAATGACTCGCGATGCCTTTCGTTGTGCCTCGTCCATACATTTTTACCTCGTTCACTGTGAATTAAATGAGGATCCAAGTGCAGGCACTCACTGAGATGCAAAGGTGGTTTATTGTAGCACAGAGCACAAGGTGGAAATGGCAACATGGAACAAAACTAATCTATACGGAGACGAACTAAACTCCTGAACAGCAAACATGAACACGAACATGAAGGAGGATGAATGGAGGCATGTCAGAGTATTTTTGCTTTTAAAGGTTTTATTATTCATATAATAATCAGCTAAGAGTGTTTATATTTCTGTTCTGTACTCAACCAGCTGCATATTTTAATTGCTGGCTCCCTACTTTATAACGGAAACTGCTTGCCTTCACATTATCAGTCTTTGCCTTCACATTGTCACTGTTTGCCTTCACACTAGCAGGAAACCGCCACCCACGAGTAAGAAACAACCTTGTAGAGAACACAAAGTTTTTTGATAAACCACACCTGTTTTCTTGACAAGATAAGGATGATATTTCCTTTTTTGTATGCTTCATGATGTGTATAAATAAAGCCAGACTGCACCAAGGAGGTGTGTGAGTCTCTCCCTGAGTCTCTCACCCGTGCACGTTTAAAACTGCTCTAAGTGTCTGAGTGATATTTCATTGCATCTGAGTACTTTGATAATAAAATATCTTTAACATTTAATTGGTCCTTCTGAGCCGGAGTGGACATTGATATTTTTTCAATGCTCCAATAGGAGACCTTCGTCAAGTCCTGACGTCGTGAGAAGCCCACGCTGTCGACTCCTCTCCAGGCAGAGGATAAAGTCCAGAGACGTGACGTTCGGGTTCTGGCCAGCGTTCTTATAAGAGGTCCACGACTTCAGGGGTTGATGAAGGAAACCAAAGCAACCACACAATAACTCAGGTGAATATTTAGCACTCACTCACATCTTGCGCAAAACGACTGAGGCAACCTGTGGTCTGTACATTAAATAGTTTCCCGTCAATGTATGACAGATTAATTAAGTAACATTCTCGTCTGAAAAAGGACTGGTAGAGGTTACAGCTCGCCTGAAAGAGGGCTTGGAGCAAGTTTAATGTCAAAATACGACAGGATAGTAACATTCTCGTCTGAAAAAGGACTCGTAGAGGTTACGAAGCAGCTCGCCTGAAAGAGGGCTTGGAGCAATGTAGAAAGACACAGTGTTGCCCAGAATAAAAAACTCATTACGCGTATAATCTGTTGTTTTACTGTTTTGTTGGTGGAGTAAGTTGATTTTACAGCACATTAAGGAGGCTGAACTACTCCACCGAATTGTTTACCGTTGGTTGCTCGAGTTCTGGTGGAACGGGAAAAGGTTGTGTTTCATCACATAAAATTGACACCGCTTTCAAGGCTAGCTTGAAAGTAGAAGGCCGTGTCAATAGCCTCTCCCATTCCTCGTGCCAGAGAAAGCACCACGGGTGTGTATGTGTGTGTGTAAACGTAAATATATCTATGAGCTAATAAAAATAATAAGAAAGAAAAATGGGTAATAAATCAACAAAACTCACTGCTGACGAGCAGTGGCTAGAGAAAAATGTCCAGGCGCCGGACAAACTGCAGTGACTGATAAAACCCTTATTAAGTGAAAACTAGAGATCAAAGTAGTTTAAAAAGGTTGGAAACAGACCTCAACGAATAGATATAAATATAAGAAGTACAAAAATAAAATAAATAAAGACAAAATTACATTAGAACTTATTTTTAATGTATTGAAACTAATAATAGGAAGGATAACAACCTGTAAACTTATATTAACAATGAAACATAGTTGGCAAGACGTTCATGCCCAGAATGTATAAAATAAATAAAAGGAAATAATTCACACGAAAACCTTTTAAATAAAATAGAGAGATGCATAAGGTACATTAAGGCTGTGTCATTGGTCAGCCAAGGAAAGTGTGTGAAAAGGTAAATGTCTCCAGCTTGGGAAAAGGTGAAGCTGCAGATCACCCGAAGCCCTTGATGGACACAAAATAAAATATAAAATATATAATAATAAATTGCTTGGTTAGACATGCAACAGAAAGAATGAAAGTGACCGAAGGTTGGATCTGAGATGAGGCAAACAGAAGACCAGTCTAAAAAGTAGGCACAAACCTGTTCAGAGAAGAAGCAAATTTGTACAGATTGGATGAATTCTAAGTTATCTGTTTGCTGAGTAAGATGATCCCAACTATTAAATTGGCTCAGTAGTAGTATAGTAATATACACTTTTATATACACTGATAAAATGTTGTAATATACTGTTGTTATTATATGGAAAGAAAAAGATGATAATAATAAGAAGTAACCTAGTCAGTATGATGTGAGATGGACAATTGTTATGAAGTAGTCTGCATCAAGCTTAAGGTTTGCTCAAACTCAGTATAATGACATAGGAGATGAAGAAAATAAAGGAAATATCTAAACTACTTAGGTGCATAGAGGCACTTGACATGCTTGAAAACCTGGATAAAATATTACTGAGATATAGAGCACATCTATAGTAACAACTAATAAGCCAAACCCTGTAGACAACAGCTAAAGTTACAGGATTGTGAAGCTGAATTAAATATGTGGACACCGCTAAGTTGATGAGCATGTTACACATTTTCTTTTATTTTTTATTTATTTGTTTTTAGAGCAGAAGCTGCATAAAAGCCAACACATGCAGCTGTCTGTGAGCTCAGTTTTCCCTCACATGTCTGCTCTGTTTCAGTAGCAGCATTTTTCTTTTTGGGTCCTGACTCATGTATGTTTTCGGTTTTGTTTGATTATTTTATTTTGTTGATTTGGAAACAAATTCGTGACAATACTTGTTTAAAATATGTAAGATGTGTGAGATGTGTGAATTCTTTGAAAAACTAGAAATTATCTAAAAATGCCTCAAGTGAGAATGTAATGTTCCATCTATAAAAAAAAAAAAAAAAAAAAAAAAAAAAAAAAATCTTGCTGGAAGTGATCACCTTGCCAAAACAATTGGCACTGTGCACATGTGGAGCACATCAAAAAGACAATTATATTGTCACAAAAGGAAATAATTTTGCAGAACAAGCAGCAAAACAGGCTGCAAACAATCGGCAGAGCTACTAGAAACCAACTACTGCCTACAAATACCACTTGATGTACTAAAAACCGAACAACAAGCTGCAACAATCACTGAACAAAACAAGTGGCTGAAATGTGGAGTAAACTGAAAGATGACTTAATGGTCTGTGATGGAAAACCTATATTAACAGAGTCATTACACAGGACAGCGGTTGTAGTGACACATGAGGTAAACACCTGTGTCAACAGGAGGGAGATATAGTATAGATAAACAATGCAATACACACTATAAATTTTGAAACTTTAGCGAATAATTTGTAAGAACATGCCTATTCTGTCAAAAAACAAAAAACAAAAAAAAACAACACAACTCACAAGGAAACTTAAGACCTAAGAGAGGCTAGTTTTCCATACAATCCACATGGATTTTATTGAACAGACAACCCCTTGTGCCTACAATCTGACGAACTGGAACTACACCTGCAACGAAAAACATTGGGTAAACGTCAAAGCCAACAACACAAAAAACAAATCATTCGCCATAGTTTTGCCGCCGGACATACAGCACCCAATGTGTTTCAACTTCTCCGATGGAAACAGGAAACTTGGACGAAACCGCAACTGCACACAGACACTTGACCTGACCCAATCCAAAGGAATACACACCTTCAAAAATGGAACTTTCTGGGTCCAGGGAGCCGCTTGGGCCTGCGGGCCTAAAACCTACTTCATGCTCCCACCGAACTCCACCGGTCTGTGTGCACCAGTACTAATTTCAGACCACACCTTCAAGATCACAGCAGAGACACACACGTCAAGAGCAAAACGTGAAGTTGCTGAAGTCACTGAAGTAATGCCACATGACTCAGTCTATGGATCAGATGTGCCCAAGAACTTCAAACTATGGACTGATGGTCAGAAAGTCCTCCACTCCTTGTTCCCTTGGGTAGGAGTTGGGAAAAACATGCTGAGGATCGAGACACTTGACTATCGATTTGGACTGTTCCTAAATGCTTCAATGAAAATCAACAAAGCGCAAAATGAAGAAATCGACGCAATACGCATTGTAGTGATGCAACACAGAGTCGCACTAGACATGATTCTAGCTGAAAAAGGAGGTTTGTGTGTATTGTTTGACACTACATGTTGTACATACATCCCAGACAACATACACTCACAAAACATGACCGACGCTTTGAACACCTTGAGAAAGATTAAAGATGCTGAACAACAAGACTATGTCACAAGCACTGATGATTGGTTGACATGGTTACTAGGTGGTTCATGGAAGTCCCTACTGATTAAAGGACTTGTTGGAATAGCATTTTTGCTTTTACTATTATGTGTTTTCACAACATGTGTAGTACCCTGTCTGAAGAAAATGGTATCAAACATGGTGACAACTTCTATCAATGCTTATGTGATGACGTCTCAAATGGAAGAAATTTTGAAAGATGATCCATACAGTAATGTTTAGTTTAATTGAACACAGGACTGTTTTATGACGTTCAAACCGAAAATGTTTAGACAAGAGGTTATGAACTGACAAAAATAACAGTACTGTCATGTGAGAAATCTAAACAACAGGAGGGAATGTCAGAGTATTTTTGCTTTTAAAGGTTTTATTATTCATATAATAATCAGCTAAGAGTGTTTATATTTCTGTTCTGTACTCAACCAGCTGCATATTTTAATTGCTGGCTCCCTACTTTATAACGGAAACTGCTTGCCTTCACATTATCAGTCTTTGCCTTCACATTGTCACTGTTTGCCTTCACACTAGCAGGAAACCGCCACCCACGAGTAAGAAACAACCTTGTAGAGAACACAAAGTTTTTTGATAAACCACACCTGTTTTCTTGACAAGATAAGGATGATATTCCCTTTTTTGTATGCTTCATGATGTGTATAAATAAAGCCAGACTGCACCAAGGAGGTGTGTGAGTCTCTCCCTGAGTCTCTCACCCGTGCACGTTTAAAACTGCTCTAAGTGTCTGAGTGATATTTCATTGCATCTGAGTACTTTGATAATAAAATATCTTTAACAAGGCATAAGAAGGTGGACGGCAGGGTAAACACAGTAGATTCACAGCTGGTACACGGGAGCTTAACAGACGGACCAGCGACGAGAACATGAGAAGACACGACTTAAATACACACAGAAGAACTCCGGGAGATTACACACAGGTGAGGAACACAGCTGGAAGTAACTGACAAGACGAGATGGGGGAAGCAAAACTGAACACACTCACATAAGACACGGACCTTCACAATAAAACAGGAAACAAGAAACAACTACACAAAGACGCAGACTAGACACTGAACTAAACCTACAGGAGACACGAGGGCACCAGAACATAACCTAAGAACTAAACCCTTAACCAGAATAAACTGAAACATAGATTTATATGATTAATAATCAACAAAGCACAACAAGGCAATCAGAAAACAACCCATAATGCAAAATTAAACCAAAACATAAGAACTCAAAATGACCCAGAACCGTGACAGTGAGTGACCGTTGTTGAACACAGGTGGTTGTTCAGTCTTGAGATTCCTTCCCAGGTGTTTCAACCATCATAGGTCAAATTTGCCTTCTTTTTCAAGCTTTCAAGACTATCATGACCTGGAGGACCAAGAACTTACTCAGACAAAATTTCAATTTGATCTTAAAAATGATTGTATGCTTGTTGGGTCACTGCAATAAGCTCCATCTGAAACTAAGATGAATATATAGCTTTAAAGCAAAAGAAAATGGGTGATGAGTTTTCTCCTGCTCTCCTTCATGAACCTGTAAAAGATGCTTTGACTCTATAAACTATCACTACTTTCAAATAACCTTTATAAATGCGCATAAGACATTAAAATATATTTTTAAGCATATGGTCTTTTCTTTGTTCTGTGCTCTGAAGCCAACACCTCCTGACCCACAGCCTCAAACACACGATTAAATGTCAAAGTGAGGAGAGAAAAAAGGAAACAAGAGAACGGGGAGCAGAAATTCCATCTGTCTGAATTCTAATGAGTATTCACAAGTTACAACTGTGTCTTTCACAACTTCAGAGGTGAAACCATGGGAGTCGCTCCGAATGAAGGCGAGGAGGTGTTTCGATTTACACCACTGTTAGAGGGACAAGTGAAAAACGCCAGAATGTGTCTGTGTCTGACTTGACCTGGATATCAGGCATAGAAAGGACTGTAGCTGGAATTCTAGGAAAGGTAAAATATCCCAACAGATGACTCCTCTGCTGGGATATTTTGTTGGCTATCTGTTATTTTACCACAGGTCAAAGGTCAAATGGACAGTGCCTCCTGTCACAGGGAATTTAATTTTCATCATGTGCACTTCTGCTAAATTATTATGGGTCATGCATACCTGCACTCCCAAATCAGGATGTGCTATTTTCAATACCAAGGACACTCCAAAGGCCGTCGTGTGAGACCTTGGTGATTCTGTGAGCTGTATGGCATGAAAATTTAATCTTCGATACAAAAGTTGTTATTTCTATTATGAACTGCTGAAATAAATTGTGAAAACTGATGAGAAACTGGCTTTTTGATTAATATCGCACACTTGAAGTTGGATTCAAAAGACTGCATTAATTTATCATAGTGTAAGCAAAACCTGACATGTGTGTCAGCAGCTCAAACAGAGTTTAGTCCAGTCTGGATCAGCATAGTAAAGCTGCACACGTTCTACAAACGTGTTTATATGTTTACTGCCAGTTGTCTTCAGCAGATCAGTGTCAGCATGTTGGCTGATATACTTTTTAAAAATGTTATATACACACACTACTGGCCAAAAGATTTGGAACACCCCGATTTTTACAGCTTGGACTGTTTGGGGTCTTTATCCTGCTGTAGGATGAAGCCCTGACCAACTAGGTGCATACCAGAGGATCCTGCATGGTGCTGCATGAATGCTGTGGTAGCTGTTCTGGTTCAGGGAGCGTCTCTGTACCAGTCACTGACCCTGGATCAGCAAACAGCCCCAGACCATCACACTTCCTCCTCTATGTTTGACCGTTGATGCCACACACTGTGGAACCATCCTTTCACCTACTCCACGGCGTACAAAGATCCTGGGTGATGAACCAAAGATTTCAAATGTTGATCCATCATCCATAAAACCTTCTTCCAGTCTTCAGTAGTCCAGTGTCGGTGTTTCATGGCCCAGACAAGCCTCAGACAAGCATCTCCTGTGGAGAAACTTCCGGCTCTGATTCTTATTTCTCTAATTACTTTTTCAACATGAGCTCAGGCCAAGGATGCCCCAGATGCTTAAGATAAAACAGATGGCTATCGGCTAAGTTGAAAAATTTAAAATACATGTTTGTTTTTTATCTTAGTGGGATTACTGGCAATGGAAGAAGGAAGCTGGCTTTGACGACGGTGGCAGATGGTGATTGGTTCCTGCTCACCTCGGGAAACTAGCGGACAACACAGCAGAAAGAACAATCATCCGAACGTTTCCCAACCAGAAGCCGTGGGTGGATAAAAACATCCGCGACGCTCTGAGATCACGCACCGCTGCCTACAATGAAGGGCTCGTCTCCGGTAATATGGACCTATACAAGGCTGCGTCCTACAACGTGCGCAGCGCTGTCAGAAAGGCAAAGCGGAGCTACGGGGAAAAACTAGAGTCACAGCTACGACAGTGCGACTCTAGGAGCCTGTGGAAAGGACTGCGGACTATAACGGACTATAAACGACCAGCTTCTTCAATGATGAATGCCGATGCTTCACTGGCTGATGAGCTGAACACGTTTTATGCTCGCTTCGACGCCGCAGCAATTAAAACAACAAACGGCTGCGCGCGCTCGGAGTGCACCGGTGAAGAAAATGCATTCGTCATCACAGAGCATGCCGTGAGGAACACCTTCAGGAGGGTGAACACCAGGAAGGCAGCAGGACCAGATGCAATCCCTGGCCGGGTCCTTAGAGCCTGCGCTGATCAACTAGCACCGGTGTTCACGGAGATCTTCAACCTCTCCCTGGCCCAAGCTGTGGTTCCCACGTGCTTCAAACGGTCCATTATTGTCCCTGTTCCAAAGAAACAACAGCCCGCTTGCCACAATGACTACCGTCCAGTAGCACTGACTTCAATTGTGATGAAGTGTTTTGAAAGACTGATGAGAGATCACATCACTTCTTCACTTCCTCCCACCATCGACTCACTTCAGTTTGCTTACCGGACTAATCGTTCCACAGACAACGCCATATCTCACCTGCTCCACACATCCCTGAGTCACCTGGACACTGGCAGAGGGAATTATGTTAGGATGCTGTTCGTGGACTACAGTTCAGCATTCAACACAATAATTCCCTCCAAGCTTTTCACCAAGTTGACGGATCTAGGACTCAGCTCATCACTGTGTCAGTGGATCCTCAACTTCCTCACAGACAGACCCCAATCAGTGAGGGTGGGAAAACAAGTCTCTCCCTCCATCTCACTCAGCACTGGAGTGCCTCAGGGCTGTGTTTTAAGCCCCCTGCTGTACTCACTGTACACTTATGACTGTGTAGCCACATCCGACACCACCTCCATTGTCAAGTTTGCTGACGACACTGCTGTTGTGGGCCTGATCTCCAACAACATCGAGACGGCCTACCTGGAGGAGATTAGGAACCTGGAGACCTGGTGCCAGGAGAATAACCTCCTCCTAAACATCAGCAAGACTAAGGAGCTGATCGTGGACTTCACTACAAAGCAGGCGAGGAATTACAAACCCCTCATCATCAGTGGCACGCCAGTGGAGAGAGTGGACAGTTTCCGATACTTGGGTGTCCACATCACTCAGGACCTGTCATGGTCCTGCCACATCAACACCCTGGTTAAGAAAGCCCGTCAGTGTCTCTTCTTCCTCAGAAGACTTAGAGACTTCCATCTGCCACTGAAGGTGCTCAAGAACTTCTACTCCTGCACCATCGAGAGCGTCCTGACGGCAAACATCTGCACCTGGTTTGGGAACAGCACCAAGCAGGACAGACGAGATCTGCAAAGGGTGGTGCGCTCGGCAGAACGCATCATTCAATCAGAGCTCCCTGACCTGCTGTCCATCTACACCAAGCGGTGCAAGTCCAAAGCTAGGAAGATTATGATGGACCTCTCCCATCCCAACAATGGACTCTTCTCACTGTTGAGGTCTGGGAAGCGCTTCCGCTCCCTTAAGGCCAAAACAGAGAGAATGAGGAGGAGCTTCTTCCCCCAGGCTATTCGGGGCCTGAACCAGGTGTAGGACTGGACTCTTCCAAACACGTCACTATAAGACTGGACTCTCACACACGTCACCACACGCACCACCACACATTTCCTATAATCCTATAATTCCTATAATTTATAATCCTTATCTTTATAATCTCTTCTGCTATTTGCACGTTCTTTACTGTAAATTTCTAAGTGAATTTGTAAATTTTTGTAGTAAACTGTAAATTGTAAATATTGTAAAACTTTTCTTCTGTCATTTAATGGTCGGGCATTGCACAGCTATAAGCATTTCACCCCCATGTCATACTGTGTATGGTTGTGTGTGTGTGACAAATAAAATTTGAATTTAAATTTGATTTGACCTGTCATCAGACCATTGAACCAAATGAAATCCAGGTTATTTATCAATTCTGATTTCTGTTATTTCCTTTAGTTGGAACAATATCAGCATTCTCCTACAGCCAGTGCTGCAGTTAGGGTCTTTAATTCTTTGGACAATAAGATTTTTTTTCTTGTTGTTGCCTCTGTACACCATCACTGTGGAGTTTAAATAACAATACCAATAAAAATGCCAACAGAAATGAAGCCTTTCAGTTTCAGTGTAAGGGGTCTAACAAAATGATTTAGCTGGTGAGGAATTAAAGCCGTTTTGACAGCACCCCATTTTTAACCTCAAAAGTAATTGGACAGTTGACTGACAATTTTTGGCACATTATTAAAAAGAAAGAATGAACAAGAAGACCACAGAAGACATGATTCAAAAAGTTTTCCTTAGACAAACTTATTTGCAACATCTAATGACGTTGGTATGAAAAAGCATTTGCCCCCTTCCTGATTTCCTATTTTTATATGTTTGTCACACTTAAATGTTCCAGATTATCAAACACATTTAAATTTTATAAAAACATAACACAAGTAAACACAAAATGCAGATTATAAATGAAGGTGTTTATTTTTAAGAGGAAAAAGATCCATGGTGGTCCTCTGTGTCTCCTCTGTGTCTCGGTGTCTCCTCTGTGTCTCGGTGTCTCCTCTGTGTCTCCACTGTGTTTCCTCTGTGTCTCCACTGTGTCTCCTCTGTGTCTCGGTGTCTCCTCTATGTCTCCTCTGTGTCTCCTCTGTGTCTCGGTGTCTCCTCTGTGTCTCCACTGTGTCTCCTCTGTGTCTCTGTGTCTCCTCTGTGTCTCCACTGTGTCTCCTCTGTGTCTCCTCTGTGTCTCCTCTGTGTCTCGGTGTCTCCTCTGTGTCTCCTCTGTGTCTTGGTGTCTCCTCTGTGTCTCCTCTGTGTCTCCTCGGTGTCTCGTCTGTGTCTCCTCTGTGTCTCGGTGTCTCCTCTATGTCTCCTCTATGTCTCCTCTGTGTCTCCTCTGTGTCTCCACTGTGTCTCCTCTGTGTCTCTGTGTCTCCTCTGTGTCTCCACTGTGTCTCCTCTGTGTCTCCTCTGTGTCTCCTCTGTGTCTCGGTGTCTCCTCTGTGTCTCCTCTGTGTCTTGGTGTCTCCTCTGTGTCTCCTCTGTGTCTCCTCGGTGTCTCGTCTGTGTCTCGGTGTCTCCTCTGTGTCTCTTCTGTGTCTCCTCGGTGTCTCGTCTGTGTCTCGGTGTCTCCTCTGTGTCTCGGTGTTTCCTCTGTGTCTCCTCTGTGTCTCCTCTGTGTCTCCTCTGTGTCTCGGTGTCTCCTCTGTGTCTCCTCTGTGTCTCGGTGTCTCCTCTGTGTCTCTTCTGTGTCTCCTCTGTGTCTCCTCTGTGTCTCTTCTGTGTCTCGGTGTCTCCTCTGTCTCCTCTGTGTCTCGGTGTCTCCTCTGTGTCTCCTCCTCTGTGTCTCCTCCTCTGTGTCTCCTCTGTGTCTCCTCGGTGTCTCTTCTGTGTCTCCTCGGTGTCTCCTCCTCGGTGTCTCCTCTGTGTCTCCTCTGTGTCTCCTCGGTGTCTCCTCTCTGTCTCCTCGGTGTCTCCTCCTCGGTGTCTCCTCTGTGTCTCGGTGTCTCCTCGGTGTCTCCTCTGTGTCTCCTCGGTGTCTCCTCCTCTGTGTCTCCTCTGTGTCTCCTCTGTGTCTCGGTGTCTCCTCTGTGTCTCCTCTGTGTCTCGTCGGTGTCTCGTCTGTGTCTCTGTGTCTCCTCTGTGTCTCTGTGTCTCCTCTGTGTCTCGGTGTCTCCTCTGTGTCTCCTCTGTGTCTCGGTGTCTCCTCTGTGTCTCTTCTGTGTCTCCTCTGTGTCTCCTCTGTGTCTCTTCTGTGTCTCGGTGTCTCCTCTGTGTCTCCTCTGTGTCTCGGTGTCTCCTCTGTGTCTCCTCCTCTGTGTCTCCTCCTCTGTGTCTCCTCTGTGTCTCCTCGGTGTCTCTTCTGTGTCTCCTCGGTGTCTCCTCCTCGGTGTCTCCTCTGTGTCTCCTCTGTGTCTCCTCGGTGTCTCCTCTCTGTCTCCTCGGTGTCTCCTCCTCGGTGTCTCCTCTGTGTCTCGGTGTCTCCTCTGTGTCTCCTCTGTGTCTCCTCGGTGTCTCCTCCTCTGTGTCTCCTCTGTGTCTCCTCTGTGTCTCGGTGTCTCCTCTGTGTCTCCTCTGTGTCTCCTCCTCTGTGTCTCCTCTGTGTCTCCTCGGTGTCTCGTCTGTGTCTCTGTGTCTCCTCTGTGTCTCGGTGTCTCCTCTGTGTCTCCTCTGTGTCTCCTCCTCTGTGTCTCCTCTGTGTCTCCTCGGTGTCTCCTCGGTGTCTCCTCCTCGGTGTCTCCTCTGTGTCTCGGTGTCTCCTCTGTGTCTCCTCTGTGTCTCGGTGTCTCCTCTGTGTCTCTTCTGTGTCTCCTCTGTGTCTCCTCTGTGTCTCTTCTGTGTCTCGGTGTCTCCTCTGTGTCTCCTCTGTGTCTCGGTGTCTCCTCTGTGTCTCCTCCTCTGTGTCTCCTCCTCTGTGTCTCCTCTGTGTCTCCTCGGTGTCTCTTCTGTGTCTCCTCGGTGTCTCCTCCTCGGTGTCTCCTCTGTGTCTCCTCTGTGTCTCCTCGGTGTCTCCTCTCTGTCTCCTCGGTGTCTCCTCCTCGGTGTCTCCTCTGTGTCTCGGTGTCTCCTCTGTGTCTCCTCTGTGTCTCCTCGGTGTCTCCTCCTCTGTGTCTCCTCTGTGTCTCCTCTGTGTCTCGGTGTCTCCTCTGTGTCTCCTCTGTGTCTCCTCCTCTGTGTCTCCTCTGTGTCTCCTCGGTGTCTCGTCTGTGTCTCTGTGTCTCCTCTGTGTCTCGGTGTCTCCTCTGTGTCTCCTCTGTGTCTCCTCCTCTGTGTCTCCTCTGTGTCTCCTCGGTGTCTCCTCGGTGTCTCCTCCTCGGTGTCTCCTCTGTGTCTCGGTGTCTCCTCTGTGTCTCCTCTGTGTCTCGGTGTCTCCTCTGTGTCTCCTCCTCTGTGTCTCCTCTGTGTCTCGGTGTCTCCTCTGTGTCTCCTCTGTGTCTCCTCTGTGTCTCGGTGTCTCCTCTGTGTCTCCTCCTCTGTGTCTCCTCTGTGTCTCGGTGTCTCCTCTGTGTCTCCTCGGTGTCTCCTCTGTGTCTCTTCTGTGTCTCGGTTTCTCCTCTGTGTCTCTTCTGTGTCTCCTCTGTGTCTCCTCTGTGTCTCCTCCTCTGTGTCTCCTCTGTGTCTCCTCGGTGTCTCTTCTGTGTCTCCTCGGTGTCTCCTCCTCGGTGTCTCCTCTGTGTCTCCTCTGTGTCTCGGTGTCTCCTCTGTGTCTCCTCTGTGTCTCGGTGTCTCCTCTGTGTCTCCTCTGTGTCTCCTCCTCTGTGTCTCCTCTGTGTCTCCTCGGTGTCTCCTCTGTGTCTCCTCGGTGTCTCCTCCTCGGTGTCTCCTCCTCGGTGTCTCCTCTGTGTCTCGGTGTCTCCTCTGTGTCTCCTCTGTGTCTCGGTGTCTCCTTTGTGTCTCCTCTGTGTCTCCTCCTCTGTGTCTCCTCTGTGTCTCGGTGTCTCCTCTGTGTCTCCTCTGTGTCTCCTCTGTGTCTCGGTGTCTCCTCTGTGTCTCCTCGGTGTCTCCTCTGTGTCTCCTCGGTGTCTCCTCCTCGGTGTCTCCTCCTCGGTGTCTCCTCTGTGTCTCGGTGTCTCCTCTGTGTCTCCTCTGTGTCTCGGTGTCTCCTTTGTGTCTCCTCTGTGTCTCCTCCTCTGTGTCTCCTCTGTGTCTCGGTGTCTCCTCTGTGTCTCCTCTGTGTCTCCTCTGTGTCTCCTCCTCTGTGTCTCCTCTGTGTCTCCTCTGTGTCTCGGTGTCTCCTCTGTGTCTCCTCCTCTGTGTCTCCTCCTCTGTGTCTCCTCTGTGTCTCCTCTGTGTCTCCTCTGTGTCTCGGTGTCTCCTCTGTGTCTCCTCTGTGTCTCGGTGTCTCCTCTGTGTCTCCTCTGTGTCTCCTCCTCTGTGTCTCCTCTGTGTCTCGGTGTCTCCTCTGTGTCTCCTCTGTGTCTCCTCCTCTGTGTCTCCTCTGTGTCTCGGTGTCTCCTCTGTGTCTCCTCTGTGTCTCCTCCTCTGTGTCTCCTCTGTGTCTCGGTGTCTCCTCTGTGTCTCCACTGTGTCTCCTCTGTGTCTCGGTGTCTCCTCTGTGTCTCCACTGTGTCTCCTCGGTGTCTCCTCTGTGTCTCGGTGTCTCCTCTGTGTCTCCTCTGTGTCTTGGTGTCTCCTCTGTGTCTCCTCGGTGTCTCCTCTGTGTCTCGGTGTTTCCTCTGTGTCTCGGTGTCTCCTCTGTGTCTCCACTGTGTTTCCTCTGTGTCTCCACTGTGTTTCCTCTGTGTCTCCACTGTGTCTCCTCTGTGTCTCGGTGTCTCCTCTGTGTCTCCTCTGTGTCTCCTCTGTGTCTCGGTGTCTCCTCTGTGTCTCGGTGTCTACTCTGTGTCTCCACTGTGTTTCCTCTGTGTCTCCACTGTGTCTCCTCTGTGTCTCCACTGTGTCTCCTCGGTGTCTCCTCTGTGTCTCGGGTCTCCTCTGTGTCTCCTCTGTGTCTTGGTGTCTCCTCTGTGTCTCCTCGGTGTCTCCTCGGTGTCTCGTCTGTGTCTCGGTGTCTCCTCTGTGTCTCCTCTGTGTCTCCTCGGTGTGTCGTCTGTGTCTCCTCGGTGTCTCCTCCTCGGTGTCTCCTCTGTGTCTCCTCTGTGTCTCGGTGTCTCCTCTGTGTCTCCTCTGTGTCTCGGTGTCTCCTCTGTGTCTCCTCTGTGTCTCCTCCTCTGTGTCTCCTCTGTGTCTCCTCGGTGTCTCCTCCTCGGTGTCTCCTCCTCGTTGTCTCCTCTGTGTCTCGGTGTCTCCTCTGTGTCTCCTCTGTGTCTCCTCCTCTGTGTCTCCTCTGTGTCTCCTCTGTGTCTCCTCGGTGTCTCCTCCTCGGTGTCTCCTCTGTGTCTCGGTGTCTCCTCTGTGTCTCGTCTGTGTCTCCTCTGTGTCTCCTCTGTGTCTCGGTGTCTCCTCTGTGTCTCCTCTGTGTCTCCTCGGTGTCTCTTCTGTGTCTCCTCGGTGTCTCCTCCTCGGTGTCTCCTCTGTGTCTCCTCTGTGTCTCGGTGTCTCCTCTGTGTCTCCTCTGTGTCTCGGTGTCTCCTCTGTGTCTCCTCTGTGTCTCCTCCTCTGTGTCTCCTCTGTGTCTCCTCGGTGTCTCCTCTGTGTCTCCTCCTCGGTGTCTCCTCCTCGGTGTCTCCTCTGTGTCTCGGTGTCTCCTCTGTGTCTCCTCCTCTGTGTCTCCTCTGTGTCTCCTCGGTGTCTCCTCTGTGTCTCCTCGGTGTCTCCTCCTCGGTGTCTCCTCCTCGGTGTCTCCTCTGTGTCTCGGTGTCTCCTCTGTGTCTCCTCTGTGTCTCCTCCTCTGTGTCTCCTCTGTGTCTCGGTGTCTCCTCTGTGTCTCGTCTGTGTCTCCTCTGTGTCTCCTCTGTGTCTCGGTGTCTCCTCTGTGTCTCCTCTGTGTCTCCTCTGTGTCTCGTCTGTGTCTCCTCTGTGTCTCGGTGTCTCCTCTGTGTCTCCTCTGTGTCTCGGTGTCTCCTCTGTGTCTCCTCGGTGTCTCCTCGTTGATCTTAGCTGGGATTGTTGTTATTGTTCTCTCTCTCTCTCTCTCATGCCTCCCCACCTGGGCAGAACTCATTATGGGTTCCTGCCTTTGGCACATGCACTCCAGCCACTACTTAAGGTGGTGTTTTGATTACACCTGCCTTCTTGGACTCCCTGGGTGGGATGCTGAGGGCACTCCACTCGGAGACTCTGTCGTCCTACTGGAAGACTTCAAAGCTCACGTGAGCAACGAAAGCCAGACCTGGAGCCTGCAGCATCAGAACCTGAGCAGTGTTCTGTTACTGGACTTCTTCCATAACGAACACCATGTTTGAGCATTAGGTTCTCCATAAGTGGCACCAGGACACCCGAGGCTGCAGGACGATGATCGATTCTTTGTCATCAGATCTGCGGCCATATGTTCTGGACACTCAGGTGAAGAGAGGGGCTCAGATTAGAGCTACAACTCCTCCACATCAAAAGGAGCCAGTTCAGGTGTTTGGGGTATCTGAACACCAGGACGCCTCCTGGGTGAGGATGAAAAAATGCGTGCATGCAAACACTACCAAAAACATAACCTAGTTGGCAGAGATAATAAAGGATGGAGTGAGATAAAGACAGAAACGTGTGTTTAGCTGATTCTTAGCTTCTGAATCCAGAAAGTTTGGTCTAGTTTTGGAAATATGTTCACTAAAGATATCATCTGTGCAGTAGTCTACCAACGATGTTCACCATCATCTCATCTGTGTAATTTTACTGCATCAAGATACTGTAGTTAATCTGACAATGATAAATGGATATAAACAACAGCTATAAATAACAGCGCGCCAACTTTTCACTGGTAGCATGAAATTATTCTAATACAGCTCACCTCCACCTCCCTCTACCTTTTTTCTAACTCTAATTATATTTTTTTTAACTGCCACTGAAGATAAGAGTGCAAATGTTATTCTGTGTAACAGCTAAGTTATGACTCTCTCTGACATTTTTTAGAAGAAATTATTAAAAACCCTAGACAGATGGCTCCTTTCTTATGTAAAACTATGCAGATAAATGTATTTTCTATTAGCATATATTAAAGTGTTGAAGACAGTGTCAGTGTGCTCTCTCTGTGCCTCACATGGCTCTGCAACCGTTTAGTTTCCAGTGAGAAATTAACTACCTCCAGTATTAGGAAGCACATAATGAAGTGACAACTTCCAGTCCTCACAAAGCGAGATGAGGAAAGGTAGAACTGAAGGAATGTAGAGAGATGTGATTTGTGACTTAGCTGAGGAAGCTCCATCCAACACTGAACACTTGATATTTCATCCATTACTAGAATTTACGCTGTACCAATGATTTTTAAAAATATTACGCCATGTGTAAGAAATATGTCCGTGATGCAGAGACCACTCATCCAGTATACACACAGAAACTATTCATGAGTACATTAACACCTAAAGTCAAATTCAAATCAACAGTTACACCAACTCAGTGATTCTCACAGTGTGTGACTCACCCCAGGTGACAGGTGGGGGCAACCTACCTGGTGAAAATGTCGTGTAGAACTAATGTTTAGTTTCAGAATCATTTCTAGTGACAAGTGTCACAAATAGTTGTTTGAAGTGAAAGTTTCTGTATTTTCACAACAAAAGTTACTGATGAATTTAATGTGAATTAGAAATAAGTTTACACTTAATTATAGAAAAGGTTGGGAAGCGCTGCTTTAACTGGACTGCAGGAGTATAATGTGTGCACGGGGAAAACACAAAGAAATCAAATTCAGCACTGCTGCAACGTCTCGTCGTTAGATGAAACACATTTTTTAGGTTTGGGGTAAGAGACACTCACAAAGCAAAAATATAAAAGCGCTAACATTTAGAAATAGATGCTCACGGTAGGATCCTTCAGACGTGTTTTATATTAAATAAACTTCGTCTGCTTCTGTTGTGACTTTTTTATATGAATATAAATACAGAAACTTTCTCTTTGAAACAGTATGATTGATTATTCCCAAACCTGCTTAGGTGCGAGGTCTTCTTGTTCAGCATCGGTGTCTGATCTCACAGATGCACTTCTGGAAAAATGGTCAAAAAACAATGGTTGGGGGACAGAAGACATCTGGAACTTTGGAATAGAGTCAGAGATGAATAATAACTAATGATTAAATACAGAGTGGTGCATAAACACATGATAAATGGTAAATGGACTGGTTCATATGTAGCGTTTTTCTACTCAGAGCACTCAACACGCTTTACACCACTTGCCTCATTCATCCATTCATACATGCACTTTTTTCTATGCTCTTTCTGTGTAAGTACTACCCAACATTCACATGCATTCATACTCCGATGGTTAGTGTCTTCCCCGAGGATATTTGGCATGCAGACCAGAGCAGACAGGGATCGAACCTGCTCTCCCAGTTAAGCTACAGCCACACCAACACACTTCAGAGAGTGAAGAAGAAGAAGAAGACCTCGGTGCATCACAGGAAGGCTCCAGCAGCATAGGCCTACTACAGTGTGGCTATGGGGACACCTGATCCAGCCCTGACTATGAGCTTTGTCAAAAAGGAAAGTTTTAAGCCTAATCTTATGAAAAGAGAAATGAAATAAAATAGTGGCACATACAAAGACATGCAGCTTGTGGGGATAGGTTAATTGGAAAATCCAAATTGTCTCACATTAACTGGCTGAGTTAATGCAAGCACACCATTGTTTTTCTTGTGACATTACCAATAAGTGTGATGTGTCACATGGCCCTCTTCCTATTGAAAAAACTAAAGTTGTATCCAAGATGGCCGACTTCTAAATGGCCACCATGGTCACCACCCATCTTGAGGAGTTTGCCCTCACATACACTAATGTGCCACAAACAGGACTTTAATATCACCAACCATTCCCATGTTGTTACGCTGTATCCATAGAAATGGCCCACCCTGTAGAACAAGCACTTTGCAATATTCTAGAGATTTCAGACCTACCATTTATCAGCTCAAACATCCAACGACATGAATGCTTTAAAAGCATCAACATCAGCTCTTCTCTGACAGCATGGTGGGAGTTTCTAAAATTGACGGCGTCTTCATTAATCCCATGCAAACGTACACCTATCTGGAACAACCCTGACATATTACAAAACAATAATATGATAAACTTTTCAGATTGGAGTGATAAAGGAATCAAATATTTAGAACATATACTAGAAGGAACAGAATTTATTTCATTTGACGGACTAGTTACACAATATGGGATCAACAAGAAAAGATTTTTAGAATATCAACAAATTAAATCCATAGTAAAAAAGAAATTTAAACCGGGTCAAGTTGAACTACAAACACCACCAAGTGTGGTTCAATTTCTTACTCTTAAACCCCCCAAATTACTATCCAAAATATACAGAATGCTTTCTAAAACAGATGAATCAATATCACGTCCTATTGCAAAATGGGAAGCGGATTTATCAGTTAACTTAGACCTAAACTTCTGGTCTCAGATTTGCTTAAAAACCTTTCATTTAATTAGAAATCCCAGTCTGCAATTAATTCAATACAAAATATTACATAGAGTGCACTATACAGGTCATCAGATGTTCAAGATGGGCTTTACGTCTACCAACAACTGCTCACACTGCCAAACCAATTCACCGGACAATTATATCCACGCTCTTTGGTTCTGTCCACCAGTTCAGAAGTTTTGGCGCGAGATATGTGAAGACTT
The DNA here is from genome assembly GCF_057382275.1 of Copadichromis virginalis. Classification (NCBI taxonomy): domain Eukaryota; kingdom Metazoa; phylum Chordata; class Actinopteri; order Cichliformes; family Cichlidae; genus Copadichromis; species Copadichromis virginalis. The sequence continues at coordinate 1,853,760 of NC_140619.1, forward strand.
ATCGAAGTGTCTGAAATGTAACATTCCAACTTCCCCCTTAGTGTGTTTGTTGGGCAGCTTAGATAATGTCACTTCAGAAAAGAATATCGCCCATATGGTTTTCACTGCCCTATGCATAGCCAAGAAAACAGTCCTCATGAACTGGAAAAATAAAAATAATCTTAATTCTAACCAATATAGAAATTATCTATTAGATTACATTAGTCTTGATACAGCCTCTGCCACCACATCAGATCAATTGCTCTGGGCTCCTTTGATCAGCTCCATCACCTAGTGGGGGTGGGGGGTCATAGTTTGGTGCATCCTTCGCTGTTGTGATTGGTGTGGGGGTAGGGAGAGGCTTAGGGCGTCGGGGGGTTCCCCAGGAGCGTCTTCCTTGGGGGGCTCAACCCGGGGTTGTGGTCATGTCCTATTAAGGGCTCTGTTGGCTCTTAGGTGATGGTTTCCTCGTGGCTGCGTGCAGCGGGGCTAGGGGAGGGTCTGTGCTGACGGACATGGGTTACTGACCTGGTAGCCTGGCTGCCCCTGGGTGGGTCCGGGACGGGCGTAGGATTCTGGGGGTGCTCCGTCGCTGGGCTGGGACCCTGGCTGGGCCTTGGGGGCTTGGGTCCTGGTTAGTGTAAATGGCCTGTACTTGTATAGCGCTTTACTAGTCCCTAAGGCCAGTGTACCCACCGGCTCACTCCTTGGTGGCTGCAGGTGGGTGTATGGGGGCCCAGCCCTGGCGCAGGGTGCCGCCAGTGCATCAAGCCACCTGGGGGGCTCTTCAACTGGTGGGGGAGGCTGTTACATCTTGCAGGAGCTCTCCTCTCTTCAGGAACTCACTCTGCAGGAGGGGGAGATATAGGAGAGGTGGAGGAAGATCTCAGCCTGGGCGTCTATTGTCTTGTGTAGTCTGGAACATGAGTGGATGACGCGGTGGGTGCAGTTGTCTCTATGGTGGGGTCGGGTGGGCTGTCCCGGGCTGTGCAGCCTGCTGGAGCAGGGGGGCTGGGAGGAGGAGTTGGCCATCCAATTGGGGTCTGGAGTGTGGGGCCTCCCTGCTGCCGAGCCGGGGCAGTCTGCTTTTCTCCACCCCAGAGAAAAGGGTAACAGTACCTGGATCTGGGTGCAGTTTCCCCCTCCAGGGGCAAGGGTACCTAGACCTGGGGTATAGAGTACGCTTGGGGAGTGTGATTGTGTGTACAGCGTCTCTTTGTGTTTGTCTCCACGTTGGGTGAGTGTTGAGTAATTGCATATGAGAGCATGAGGGTGGGAATGGATGTTTGTGTCTATATGTCAGGTTGGGTATCAAACGCCACCTCTCTGGGGACATCTCAGGCCCTCTAAGGTATGGAGGTCTATCTCCCCCACCACTCCCCCTTCCAGTGGCGGACTCCCTCAGACATCGGTGCGTTGGTGGTTCTTTGTGTCTGGGGATGGGCGTCCAGGTACACACCGGCTCACTCCTGGTGGCTGCTTGTTGGGTCCTGGGGCTCACTCAGGCCACTTCAGGGGTGGGGTGCCCTCGGCCTCTCGGCCTCGGTCACTCAGGCACAGCTGGCTGCCGGCGGAGCTCACGGGCGCGTCACTGCAACTCCCCCTGGCTCCTGCTCCGCGGCTGCTGAGTGAGCCCTCGTCTGGGACTCTCCTCAGCTCTTTCTGGGACAGTGGCGCAGCTGCCCCTCTGTTGGTCTTCCTTGGTCTCTTGTGCTCTGGGGGCCTCTGGATGTCTGGAGTTTTGATCTCCTCCATACCTGCTTCATGCCCTGGAGGACGGGGCTGTGGCCCCCCCACACCCTCTAGCAGATCATTACATGAAGGAACCTTTTAAAAACAAGCGCGTCCATGCTCACAGGTGTACACACGGGTGATCACACCCACAAACTACACCCTTTTTGGCTCCTACCTCAAAGCACACTGTGTTCTGTTGATCTTATGTGCTGCACAATAATGTTTAATATTTAGTATTTACTGTTATATTCCCATAGATCATTGTGATGCTGTTTATTCTATTACTCTTGTTCTCTTCTGCTTGTTTTCTTTTTTTTCTTTCTCAACAGCTGATCCAGGTGTATTTTTTGTCTGCTTATTTAGTTGTTTTTTGTTTTTTGCCCTTTATCACCGTCCCTCTTCCCTGCTGTTTTTCTTTCCCTCTTTCTTTCTCCTCTTTCTTTTCCCCAGTCAAATCTGTCCCGTATTTAGCGGGTGAAAATAAAATAAAATAAACAATAAAAGGTGAATCAAATAGATCATTACGGCAAGGCTGGGATGATCTATTTGGTAAAGTAAATCCATTGGGCATCTTTCTTTGCCTTTAGACAATAATTCTGATGGCAAAAGAGCCAAACGGGACAGGCAAAAAAAAAAGATGATGTTTACTTGCTTTTCCTTCTAAGTTACTTTATTTCTGTCGTATATTATTTTCAGTCATTGTCTACAATTATTTTTATTATCGTTATATACTAATAATATTATTGTTGTTACCTTTGCTGTCATTGCTATTATTATGGAGGTACTGTAAAACAAAAAAAGAGGCATAAGTCTTGTGCGGCCTTTGCATTGAATATGTTCTTGCTTCTAATAAAAAACCCTGCAGTGTTTTAATGGTGTCTCATTGCTATCATACCAAAGTGACTCTCATATCTTTATTGGCTGATTCAGTCCTCCTACATGTGACCATGTGAGAGGATTCTTGGCTCTCTCATTTGTTAATAACAGGTTTTAAAATTCCCTTACTAGATAAACTTTACACCGCTAATTCATTTTAATAGGCAGAAAGCTAAGATCAGTCCCCTGTGTTTGCTTCCCCAACTCAAGAGACGTCTTGTGTCTGAGCTTGCCTCGCAGAGCCACTGAAAGGAGCACTGAAGCATGCTAACTCTGGACACTGTGAGACTGTCAAGAATGAAACTGGATTATTAGCATCTTGGCACTGTATACATGCAAGCTATTTGGGTGTATCAGCACTGGAGCAGAGAGGTTAACAACCCAACCAGGGAGATTGACTAGGAACTAATGAAGCATCCATACCTTTCCCATTCTCTGAGTCTATTTATCTGTCTGCATATTCTACCATCTGCCTATGCAGTGCTCTATGTCCACTGCTCCATTGCTTCAGCTCTTCCATCTGTTCACATTGGTTTCCATTTTTTCATTAGTATTTTTACAAATTTTTCAGTTCATTGGCTAGTGTCCTACCTTGGCTGGAGAAATTATAATTATTAAATATTATATTATTTTGATTAATTGAATATGTTGAGGAGACTGGAATTAACACAGATGAACTATTACACATCATTTAACTAAATGCCAGATAGCACAGTAACTATCAGATGCACTAATGAGCGTTTATTTACAGCTGCCGGAGGCTCGTAGAGCATAGTACCAGCATGTGAACACACCTCCCCTAACCCTACTGGAACTTTTCTGGCCCTAAACTTTCAGACACCAAGTCAATAAAATGTAAGATGTACATGTGTTAGGTTGTTTATGTCATGTTTAGTGCTGTCAGGAAGCAGCAATGTGGAGTCCGTAGCTAGCTGGATAAGCTCGCCTGAGCTCCCAGGTGAAACAGGCTGTGTTGGTTGCAAAACCTCCAGATGTCCAGAGGCAGCTGAGACCACAAGCTCAGCCTCTGGGAGAGATTCGGTCTCTACGTGGCTCCTCCTCTCTCTCAGAAACACACTGACGGCAAGATACCTCTCTCTCACCGAGCCCGCTGGGTCCATTTTGTGGTTGCATCCTTCTGTCATGTCCAGTCCTGTGGCAGACAGGATGAGGATCCAAATGCAGGACTTGAAATAGAAGGTTTAGCTGACAGAGGCAGCTTTAATGGCTGTGCAAAACTCTGTATAAGAAAAACATAACTAAAACTAGAAACAGACTTTGGACAAAACTAGGAAGCCGAGGAGTGCTAGAAACACATAGCTACGAGGGACGACCCGACAACGGCCAGAGGAAAACACAGGGATTAAATGCACAAAAGGATAATGGGCGAATGAGACACAGGAGGAGAGCACAGCCAGGAGTAATCACACACAACGAGACAGGGGGAAGCAAAACTGAACACGCTACACACAAGACAGGGAACTATCAAAGTAAAACAGGAAACATGACACACAGACTGAGACGTGGACTCGACACTGGAACCGGGGAAGAACAGACATGAAAACATAACTTGACACAAAGGACAGAGGCGAGGCACAGAGACAGAAACCAAGAGACTAGAAACTTTAAATGACAATGAAATCAAAAAATATTAATAATTCAAAGACGCAAAACACAGACCCAGGACCATGACAGCAAGCCAGCTATTTAGCACTTACCTTTTCTTTAATGATGAACAACTTCTTGTTCTTCACCTCCCACACAGGTGATCTACTCTGAAAGCTTTTTGTTTCCTTGCTGCAGTGTAACTGCTTTGAAGTGAGGGGTTCTCTACAAGCTACATGTCACCGAGCTGGAGCTCTGGAAAGACATCGTCGCTTTCAGTGACATGAATAGTGGGTGCTCCACTACTGTGTGCACATATTAGTGAAGGGTTCTCCCATTCCACCTTAACTATGAAACCTGACTTTAGTTCAGACTAATGCGTACTTCAGTGACCTGTAGCAATCAGCTGGTAGAGATGCGACCTTACCAAATGAGTTGTAGCTGTCCCTTGTTACTGTCAGAGTAATGAAAACCTGACCGCAGCCAAAATAATTCGCGACATAGTTTCACACATTAAAATGTGCCACCACAAACTGTGACTGTCTGTAGTGTATTTCACAAAGACAGTCTGTCCAAAACCAGAATAGTTTGGTGTAAAGGTCACAGATTTACCAGTTTGGTTTTCAGTAAGTTAGACAGTCATGCGTGTTCTTTGTTTTATGAAAAGTCCTTATACACACTGCATTCTTTTGTTGTTTTCCCTTTAATCTTTATGAGAATTCTACTGTTCTTTTTAGTTTCCTTTCAAATGAATTAGTTCCTTTACATGTTGCTGTGCAGTTTTTTTACTGGGATCCTTAGGATGCTCCCTTGTTTTACAGCGCTCTACTGTCCCCTGCAGGTAAACCATCAACACTACACTGGATCCTGCTGTAATCTGCAGCGCTGTGGTTCACTAGTCTATATGAAGTTTTCTGTTTGTGTTCATGAGCCTCTTCTTGCCTGCTTCTCTAACTTACCTTTGCAGTTTCATTGCACTGCAGTGTTGAAAACAGTAAACCCAACAACCCCCTCCTGTTGAATTAGCATGACCAAACTGCTGTTAAACATGTTTTTTTTCTCTAAGATTTACACAAAGTTTATAGAAAAATGCTGAAATAAACCTTCATGCTGTGAGTGTGGCTCTCCATCACACGCCATAACTTTTAGTGTCTTTAGTCCATGTTCACACATCACATCACGCATGACCTGATAGTTCCTGAGTAAGGACTCTTGGCTTCACATGAGTGTGTTGGTCTTCTCACCTTTAGTGACTTTCTCTGGGTTGATGGAGAAAAAACATCTTGGCAAACAGAGAAGGGCACAATGACTATATTAATTTTACTGATAAGAACTTCACATCAATAATAGTATATAGTATATAAACAACAATAATTCATTATTGCAATTATTATTGTAAAGCTACAGTTACCAACTTGGCTCGACACTGGCAAAAATAGACACAGCTTAGCTTGCTCAGGTTATTTAACAAAGAACTCAATAAAGATGGCCTGACACATGTACAACACACTGTAAGAAGACGCCTGTAACAAACAACACTACAGAGTTTGGCAAGCAGCCTCCCAGAGAGTGAGTGAAGACCAGAGAGACTGCAGGATCTAGCTTTATACTCTGGTCACTTCCTTTTACTTATCCAAGAGCTTTTTTTCTTCATGTCACAAACCACCATCCAGACCATCTCCCTTCTCATGCGTGGACTTGGCTGTGTTCTCCTCTCCAGTAACTGCAACAGTTCCTGGAAAAACTTGTTCTGCCCTCGCTGCACAAGGACTGCCGCAGGACGAGGTTGTGGCAAGGCACCAACTGATGAGGAGTATACCCTACAAGCAAACAAACACACAAAGGGTTCAATTTATGGAACTTCTAGTATGTTTGCAATACTTGACTTACATCTCAGTTTCCAGGCAGTGATGGCTTTTGAACTGGCCTCAAAGTGCAGATCAGATTCCTCACTGAGCTAAAAATCATCATTTGTCTCGGCCCCAACTGACTGTAAGGTTTCTTCAAGAATATCCTTCGTCATGTATGGAAAGACAAGCAGGACCTGATGATTGCAGTTCGTACAGATATTGGTTCAAAGTCAGAGGAAAAAAGATAAAAGTAATTTTACATTTAGTCAAGTAACCCCATGAATATATATATATAAGAGACATTTCTGCTTTCAGAGTGTAACATGAGTAATTTACACCTTTTATTTCTGCGTATGTGAAAGGAAAAGGATACAATTATAATATTTTCTTTTGAATCTTTTTAGTATGCACACGTGCATTTTAACATGGTTTCCCCTCCACGGTGGCTACATCAAAATGCTTATTCTGACAACACACTGTGTTTAAGAGGAGGGACTCGATGGCTTCGTTATACTTACTGTGATAAAGTATATGGACAATGGACAAGTCAGTCATGTTGAGACATTTTAACCTTGTACTGTGCTTTGTCACTGAGTACACATATAAATATCAGTAAATAACTGTAGAAAGACTTCCATTTGACTCGTAACATTTAATGTTATAAAAATATATATATTTTATTGTTTAATTAATCTTAAAATGTTAGTCTGCCAAATGTGCGGCAATTTAATTTATTTATTCTCTTTAGCTGATAGTTTGTGGGGCCCAGGTAGACCGTATAACTGCATCTCTACCAGTTTCTCTGCACTCCAGCGTCTTCTGTTCCATGTGAAAGGATTTTCCTTAATGCAGGAGAAATTATCGCCACAAAAAGGAGCAGGTTCGGCCATCGCACAGTGGAAGAAATTCTCTTCTTAAATAAAAATGAAAAAGGGTTACCTTAAATGCATCATGTTTTTAATTTGCAAGTTCATAACCCCCAGGTCAAAGATATGTATAGGAAAATTTCCCTAATATAATATTATTTATAAATATACCTGTCTAGCGATTAATTGCATAAGTGCATGGAGGCAAGACCTCACAGCAGAAGCATACTCCATAATGTGTTGTACATTATTATATGTATATTATATGTAACGTGGTATTTTTCAATTATTGTATTTACCATCAAGAAGTCACAAGCAAAGAAAGACCACACCATAGTGCATGTTTAAACAAGGAGAGTTTACTGGTCAAAATTATTTATTACACAAATAAACCACATTCTTTTAACCCCAAAAAATACACGTTAGAAGCAACACAACGGCGGCCCAATATCAGACAGGATTCCACTCAGTAGAGTGAGCAATCATAATGAAGCGGTTGGTTTTATTTTGTGGATTCAAGCTGCTCTTCACCACAGGATGTCACCAGAGAGGACTGTGTTGAAAAGCTTCGAGTAATGAACCGTTTTTCAATACAAGCTTCAGTGCTTCAGAAAGCTTCATTTGGCCATCACTATTTATCGGGTTTTTATTTCCTGATGTTCGTACGTGTCATTCCTGTTCCAGTCGCCAATTCTGAATTATAACTAACATAAAAAACATGTCTAAGGAGGAGAGAGCAAATAAATCCAAGAGCACCTGGCTGCAGCCACTGGGGAGCGCCATATTGCAACCTCCACAGTAACCGGAAACATGTAACTTCAGTTAAATCGACTTTGACAGCGAAAACTAAATAGACCCTGTGCATGAGAAAACGGTAACTTCCTGGTTTGAGACCGGATGTAGGGTTGTACATTTCCAGTAGCTTTACTTTGCGGTCAGTCGCTACTGCGAAGATATCCTCCAAAATCATGTCCAAAACTCGAAAACGGAAAGATTGCATTAAGTTACAAAGAGCAGAAGGTGGGAACACTCACCGCTGTTGTGTCATAAAAAATCTAATGATCAACTTTGACGTTTAAAGAGTTTAGATCGATCAGTTGTTTACATCACTCAACACAAGCAGAACTGCATCACTGCAGCAGACGACACATCGTCCACATGCAGAAGCACATCTCTGTATAGTGACAGGTCTCATGATTTAAACAGGCAAATGTTCAGCATTCAAACTACAGGTGAAGAATAGTCAAACCAGATGTTTCCCCCGTTATGTCGAGATCAGCTAGTCAAGTACACACCTACACAGCATGTTAACAAACCGTGAAAAAAGCCACACAAAAAATGAACGATTGCTGGTAACGGTTTCTATACATTAGTATGTACGAAGGGTATGTTGTGACTTACCTTCAAAATTACAGCGGTCCCTCGCTATAACGCGGTTCACCTTTCACCTCGCTGTTTCACGGGTTGTTTAGTGCAAGTTTGCATGCCTTTTTTTTTACATCACATTGTGTCCTGCATCCTGATCGCTGCAGACGATCTCTTCCGTGACGTCTCTCCTGTACAGTACAGAATCGCTGCATCGATCGCTAGCAGTGTGACTCTGAAGTGCAGTGCTGTATGTTTGTACGTTTTTTCCCCAACAAACACAACAATGTCGACGAAACGTTTTGCACCGTCAAAAAATAAAACTGGCTACTTGATTTCACATATCACTGGTTATTTTTGGAAAATAACACCCGTGATAAACGTGGGACTGCTGTTTACAAATACTGAGAAATATAGAATTTGAATCCTTTCTCTTTTTTGCTAACCCAGCCAACATGTATATATGGGCCCCACCTGGTTTTTGCTCGGGCTGGATGGGTACCATGTGGGCATGGGCTCAAACTGGGCTTTTTGTATGGGGCCTACTTGGGTTTTTCACATTAAACACATTAAACCACATTAAATCAATTTTTTTTTTAGTACTGATGACACAGGTGGGGCCCACCTGGTCAAACTATATGTGTCGCACATGGGCAAATGCAAGTCAGACCCTGAAAACATGTCTATGTGGGCCCCAAATGGGTTATGTTAAATTAATATGGGCATATATTTTACATGGGCTCAAGATTGTTTAGTATATATGGGACCCACTTGGGTTTCTAACATTAAATCCATATGGGTGGGCATCCAATGTAGGTCCTAGTTGGGTCAGTGATGGTAAATGTGTACATTGGTTCAAAATGGTAGCACATGCTTATGTGAGGATTCTTCTTCTGTGAAGAGCCAGAGAAAGTGTTATTTGAATAAAGGAGGATTTATTCCAAACAAGCCCATCACAGATTGCACACAACCCAGGGAGTTCTGAAAGTCAAATTGTAAAAAGAATCTCAAAAGAAAGTATCAACATAACTCTCTTTTATAACCTGCAGACGGCACCCATGGGGTACCAATCTCTAACAAATCACCCTAACTTTAACATATTTGGCACAACCTCAGTCTATCACTTTTGCTACCCTTACGTACAGTCAGATGTTCTTGACCCTTCATTTTTGACCCTCTCAGTATTTAGCCTTGGCTAGCAAATGTGCTCAAAGTCCACGTTGAGACCTCAAGATGTTATGTGTTATCAGACACTACAACCCAGCTGTCAAGTGAGACCATAGGAACTTTGATGTTTTTGAACATTCAATGTTACTCAAAACACTCTGCACACTATTCCAAATAACTGTGTGAATGTGTGTGTGAATGGGTGGATGACTGGATGTGTAAAGCGCTTTGGGGTCCTTAGGGACTAGTAAAGCGCTATATAAATACAGGCCATAACTGGTTTGAAACTGGTTACTTCTTAATTTTAGATTTCATTTTAAGTACTTAATGTGAACTTTCAGCGCTCTGCATGGTAGGCTGCATGGTGAGGCTCAGGTAAGACAAAATAAGGACTTCATGATTCTTCTTAGGTAAATTCACTTGTCACAGCGGCAATAATAAGTGATTAAAACGGACACAAGAGTAGAAAAAAGAAAAGCAAAAAATACAAATAAAAACCTAAGATAAAAGTGAATTACACAGACAAAATCCAGATTTGGCATTTGCAAATTAAGGATTAGACTATTTACTTGAGCAAACATGCAGTTGAGGATTTTTAGTAGATCAGACACACTCTACTGTATTAGAGAAAATACAGTTAGCTACATGGAAGATGGAAGTTTTGGTTAATCAGATCCAGTAAAGCTCCTGAAGTATAATACCGATCTGTTAAAATGTTACTCTTCAAACTTGTGCCCTCAAATTACATAACCAAAAATAATTTACATTTTCTTTGAACTAGTGGAAAGGAGAGGGAATGGGGTCTTTCAAGCAGTCACACTTCAACTGTGAAACTCCCTTGTCCTTAGTGACACTATTGAATCTTTTCAAAAGCACTCTAATGTTAGAAGAGCTTTTAGGTCAACTGTTATTATTATTCTTATCATTATTATATATTTTATTAATTACACTTTTATTATGATGTTGATTTGGGTGACAATTATTTGACAAATATTATATATGAATTTTTTAAACATATTAACCATCCCTATGCTTAAAAAACTTTGAAAAATAAAATTGTTCTTATAAACTTGTGCATTGTTTGACTTTTAAAATGTTGTATCAGGTGTAAAATGACTTTTTAAATAAAGTTGTTTTTAATGTGAGCAGCTCCTATTGGCTCGTTTAAAAAGAGGGAGGAGCCGATTGCACCGCCTAGCGTCTAGTCTTCGCGGTCTTTCGTCAGTTGCGGCCTTTTCTCTCCCTGGTGTTTGAAAACGTGGAGGACAAAAGGATACCAAAGAATGGAAAACTATGACAAAGGTAAATACTGAAAGTTTGATACGTTTTCATCAATGGTTATTTTAGTAACTTTCTATAGTCGTCCTAAACGGTATAAGGGGGAGAAGCATAACATCTTTAGCTAGCAGGTAGAACTGGGTTAATTTACTGTCATTGTCTTTGGCAAACATGATTTAAAGTTAATTACAAAACTCTTACTGCCTATATTCTACTCAATAAAGTTCATCTTATCTTATTCTGTTTTCATTGCGCCATTCTCTCTATACAGTTTTTGAATTTACACACTATAACGTACACGGCAGTTTTTTCTGTGCTTCTGCAACTGTTTCTTAGGTTTTCCTATAAGGTTTTTGTAATTAATAAAAAAATATATATAATTTTTTTGCTTTAGTGGATTCCCACTCAGGTAACTCGGCCATTATGCACTACCCAGTAAACAAAATGGCTGAACAGTATCTTAAATGTTTGAACATGAGTTAGTCGTACCATGTCACGTAATATTCATGTGCAGTGTAACAAGCTCACCTTATAGGGGTGTAAAACATGAGGCGTATGAGGTGATTGTTTCAATTACAGGATTTTTTTTTTTATTTTGATTTTGATTTGATTTTATTGATTAGCATTCAAATTCAAATCTCAGTGAAAACAGTGAAAAAAAAAAAACAGTGAAAACAGAACAAAAATCTACCATAAAGAAAGAAAGCATGAGACAAGGCTAATCAAAAGGTATTGGCTGAAGCATTTGCTTATTACGCCAACCCTTTTCACAAAATATCTTTTTGTATGCAGCTCCTGTACACAGGGCTTGAAGAAAATAATAAAACAAAGCAAAAACCAAACAAACAAACAAACAAACAAAAAAAAAAAACAAAGAAAAAAAAACTTTCCACCTTAGATAAGTAACTACATCAAAGCAAAAGAATCAAGAGGTTGTTTTTTTTTCTCCTTTTTGCTCTTTTCATTCTTGATTTATATATTTTTCTATTACTCTATTTTTAAACATGTTTTTAAACAAGGAAAATGAACTACACATTTTTAAATCACTGTCATAACTATTCCACAGGTTACCTCCTCTAACAGAAACACATCTCTGCTTTATATTTGTCCTTATCTTGTTTTTTTTAAAGAAATCTGTTCCCCTTAAGTCATATTGACTCTCTCTGACTTTGAACAGCTTCTGAGTACTGGGGCAAAGCAAGTTATTTTGTGCTTTATACATTATCTGTGCCATTTTATATTCAACTAAATCATAAAATTTCAGGGTATTCAGATTAATAAACAAAATGTTAGTTGGTTCTATATAGTTTGATTGGTTTATAATTCTTATAGCTTTTTTTGTAACTTAAAAATATGAAGAGTGTTCGTTTTATATGCATTAGCCCATATCTCCAGACAGTAAGTCATATATGGAAGCAACAGAGTACAATAAAGTGTGTATAATGTTTTTTTGTTCAGGACATGCTTTGTTTTATAGAGAATAGCAATGGTTTTTGACATTTTTGTTTTCACGTGGTTTATATGAGACTTCCAACTCAGCTTATCATCAATTATCACTCCAAGAAATTTATTTTCGTACACTCTTTCAATTTCAATTCCATTAACCCTGATTTTAGATACATTTTTCATTTGTCTAGTGCCAAAAATAATCAATTTTGTTTTCTTTATATTTAATGATAACTTATTTACATCAAACCAGTTTTTTAATATATTTAACTCCTTTTCCGCTGCAGTCAGAAGCTGTTCTAAGTTTTTACCTGAGCAGTACAGAGTGGTGTCATCAGCAAACAATACACATTTTAACAGTTTGGAAACACTACATATGTCATTTATATATAATATAAATAATTTAGGGCCCAGCACAGGAGTAGATGCCTGCAGCTGAAACGGTTTTCTGATCTGAACGTGAACCTACTGGACACGTTTACAGTAACTGCCATCTCCTTACAAATGTTTATTGGATTAACCACACTTATACAGACTGTATATAACAACTAACTCTAAAATGTTCATTTGCAGAGAAAATACACAGGCAGACTATGCTTACAGGATATGATGTGACAACACTAATGAAATATTGATGTGTCATATTTGTTCAGGATGTTTTTCTCATAGGCAAAAATATTAAAATCATGATGAACAGCGGTGGTGATTCCTGTGACTTCGTATATATAATTTGGAATTTTTTACAAATACATGATATCATTTCATTCATTTCAAAGGTTTATTTGCATGACGCACAAACAGACACAATTGAAAGGTACAAATGTGCATGAAACGAATTCAAACGTGCTGCAGATGTGTGTCACAGGTTGATCTGGCTGTAGGCTGTGGCACTTGGCCAGAGGTGGCGCTGGTTGATTCGAGTCCATGTTAGTGCACAAAGTAAACTGCTCGCTTTAGTTGTGAAGCAAAAACGCTGAAATCGGAGAAATAAACCGTGCGAGGGGAACGATAACGACGACAAGAGTCTCCCGATCGTTGACTCTTGCTGTCCCGTGAACAACATCGGCGTGGTGTTAACTGTTTGCTGTTTTCACGATCGCGTCGCGCATGAGGATATCACCAGGTAAACTCGCCACATTTTTAAACATTTTGTTGTTCAACAGCATCAAGACTGACGGAGTGTGTTTGAGACAACCTCACAAGTGTCACAGATGACACATTTTGTGTTTATTTGCTGGTTTGTCGGTAGCAGCTCCTAAAACGCAAGACTGACACACATCTGTTCGAGTTGTGCATTTCCAACAAGCTGCAGCTTCACTGTGTGTGAATGGACCTTTGAAAAGACTGCCTGAGTTGGACATTTGCCCCTTTTGGAGCAAAATGGCAAGATGAGACAGTGGATACAGTTAGACAGATGGTGGTGATCTGGTAAGGAAGATGGGAGAAGCAGACAACTCTACAGGAAGAGTCGTTTGTCTCCTCGAGGACTCTGGGAGGTAGCAAGGGAGTGTGAAGCTTAAGGTGTGAAACAGCTGTGTCCTGCCTTTTGTTCCTGGAGAAGGTTTTTAACTGAGAGCCATGCTGGGCTCAGGGAGACTCTGCTGACCGTCTGTCCCACGATCATGCAGGCTCTACCAAGCTTGGTTGTCTGTTCTTTGTGTTTTGATTAAAGAATGTTAGCTACTGCTCACCGCTCGTCTGCAGGCTTTATTTAATGGAAAACTTCCACAACAAACTGCAATGAGCAGAGGCAAATAAAGCAATGATAAGTTCTTAAAGGTTATGGGACTTTTGTAGCCCTGAACTTTAGAAATTGTCAAATTCAGTTAAACTGCTTAAAAATGGCCTTCTCCTGTATGTTCTGATTGAATATACAACAGAGGCTATCCATCCATCCATCTTCATCCGCTTTGTCCGGGGCCGGGTCGCGGGGGCAGCAGCCTAAGCAAAGAGGCCCAGACCTCCCTCTCCCCAGCCACCTCCTCCAGCTTATCCGGGGGAATACCAAGGCGTTCCCAGGCCAGCCGAGAGATATAATCTCTCCAGCGTGTCCTGGGTCTGCCCCGGGGCCTCCTCCCAGTGGGACATGCCTGGAACACCTCACCCAGGAGGCGCCCAGGGGGCATCCTTGTCAGATGCCCGAACCACCTCAGCTGGCTCCTTTCGATGTGGAGCAGCAGCTGCTCTACAACAGAGGCTATCGTCCAACAAATGGGAATAGGAATACATTTCACTGCAAATAGTTTGGTTTATTCATTTTATCTCTAGAAAATTGGGCTTTGAGCTTTTCAGCTAATGGCTTTTTGAGAATCAAAGTCAGGCAGCAGTTAGCTGATTTCTGCCTTGTGACTTTCATATTAATCCCATAATTTCTCCCTGCTGAATACAATTGACAAGAGGTTATTCATATTTAAGCTCTAATTTGGCCTTTTTTTCTTCTTCTTCTTTTTGTTTGTGTCCTTTGCCCAAGCAGAGCAGAAATGTCTCCGCTACGCTCCAGATCACATGGGTGGTGCAGGATGCCCGATATCCAGCTCGATCCCCGAGTAAACTAAAAAAAAATAAGTGACCTGTAACCAATACATGTAACAAAGAAACTTTTTTTAATATAAGAAATTACTTTGTTATTGATACAGATGTCTTGTCATTTTTTTATTACATAATGCTAGATGCTTGATATTATAGGGATATTATTGTAGACATGACAAATTGTAAGACTATGTCCAGCATATAATGGGTTTCCTATTTGTGGATCATACACAATTTTCTTTTAGGTTTAAATATTGCTGGTAATTTGCAGCGGTTTTGTATTAATACAAATACCTGTTAAGTACTGATTTTTAATCATTACTTTATTGTTGTTTCAATAGTAACCAAGGGTGCAAAAGTGATGAAAAATCAACATCAGAGTTAGACAGTGATTCAATATCAGAATCTGACATTGTTTCAACATTAACAGTGTTTGAAATTTTGACGTTGAATCAATGTCAGCGTTCAACATTGATTCAATATCAAAACCTTATGTTGTTTCAATATTAAAAAAGGGTGCAAGAGTGACGTTAGGTCAACGTCAGATCTCAACGTTGATTCTATGACATCGCCTGATATTGACTAAACATTGTTTCAATGTCTCCTTGCTATCTGGGAAGCGTTCTCGGCTGTTTCAATGTGGATGCACAACTCTGTGAAAACGATTGAAAATGCTAGTGTGGACGCGGAGCATTTTCAGATGAAAACACCGTTTTTAAATCTATCTGGGCTAGTGTGGACGTAGCCAGAGACACTTTGGACGCTCATTCCCCCACCGCTCCCTCTCCCACCACCACAGAGCCATCACCACCATCAAACACTTCACCCACAACACCCCCCTTCTTACCCCACACCAATGAGGATTTCACACCACCTTCTCCCACTACACCCCTTCATATTCATGAAGCAGATGTGAGAAAGCAGTTTAAGAGCCTGAACGCCCAGAAAGCTCCCGGCCCAGCCGGTGTGTCTCCTGCCACTCTCAGACTCTCCTCACTGCAGGCATGTCATGTGCCTGCCTGCTTCAAGTCCTCCACCATAGTCCCTGTTCCCAAGACCCTCACGGCGCCCCTCCTGGACCCCCTGCAGTTTGCATACAGAGCCAACGGGTCTGTAGATGATGCTATCAGCAAGGCTCTACACTTCATCCTGAAGCATCTGGATTCCCCAGGAACCTACACCAGGATCCTGTTTGTGGACTTCAGCTCTGCCTTCAACACCATCCTTCCAGACCATCTCCGAGGCAAGCTTTCCCAGATGAATGTGCCTGATCCCATCTGCCGGTGGATCACTGACTTCCTGACGGACAGGAAGCAGCATGTGAGGCTGGGAAAGAATGTCTCGGACTCCCGGACCATCAGCACCGGCTCCCCTCAGGGCTGTGTTCTTTCTCCTCTGCTCTTCTCCCTGTACACCAACTGCTGCACCTCCACCCACCAGTCTGTCAAGCTAATCAAGTTTGCAGATGACACCACCGTTATTGGACTCATCTCGCACGGGGATGAGTCTGCCTACAGGAGGGAGGTTGAACGTCTGGTGTCCTGGTGCAGCCACAACAACCTGGTGCTGAATGCCCAGAAGACAGTGGAGATTATTGTGGACTTCAGGAAGCACACAGCCCCACTCCCCCCCATCATCCTGACTGACACCCCCATCACCTCTGTGGACTCATACTGCTTCCTGGGTACCACCATCACCCAGGACCTGAAGTGGGAGCCCACCATCACCTCCGTCATTAAGAAAGCCCAGCAGAGGATGTACTTCCTGAGGCAGCTGAAGAATTTCAACCTGCCAACACGGACGATGATGCAGTTCTACACCGCAATCATCGAGTCCATCCTCACCTCCTCCATCACCGTGTGGTACGCTGGAGCCACTATCAGGGACAAACAGAGACTGCAGCGTGTTGTGCGCTCTGCTGAGAAGGTGATTGTGTCACGCTCCACCTCAGTGTGAGACGGTTGAGGACACCAGAGAGAGTCAGGTGCATCTTCACACAGCAGCCACTCTGGGCCTACAAAGTGGGGCCCAGAGTGGGGGGGCTCCTCCCCATTCCACCAATATAGCAATTTAAAATAGAGGTGGCCCACCCTTTACCAATGGGAAAAACCTCTGATAAATAAAGTTATTTCAGAAAGTGAGGATCTCACTTTGACCACTGAGATAGTGGAGAAGGCCGGCTTTAACGTGATCCATGTGAAACAGCTGCTTCACAGGGATCTGAGGAAGCTCTTTACAAACTTCCAAAAAGTCTTTGCAGTTTTGGTTCTCCTGGTTGTAAAGGCACTGTGACTAAAAAAGACAAGTGCACATTTGGGTAAATTGTGCTGTGATCACATATTGTGAAATAAATAGATAAGGATAAAACTGAAATGAAACTTCTGCTGTACTTCTTACTAATGAGTCATCTCATGGGCAGTGTGCAGTCACACAAAATAACTTCAATTTCACCATAACCGTCACTGGAAAAATGGCAGTTTGGAAATTTAGATGACATTGCAATTTTTGTACATTACTAGAAAATCAGTGCTATGAGAGTGACTTTAGGATCACAACCTGATTTAAAACAGAATCTATCTTAAAAGTAAGATATTAAGAGAAAATGGTAAATGAGATCACAGAATGGCCAAAAACTTTACTTTAAATGAGATCTTCTTGTTTCATTGGAACAGTAAAGTACCTTAACTAACACTAAGTGCACCTATGTAAGAACAAGTATCACTGCTGTGGAGTTTTTCATGTTTTACATACAGAATCAGGGCTGCTAGTGTCATGAGCTGCAATGGCAGACCGTGGAGTTGTGGAAAACCCAAAATGCAGGACTCTGATAATGCAGGACAGTGGATTTACAGAAAGTGGAAAACACACAACTATGTACAATCCCAGCCTTGTGCCCCCATGGTAATTCTCCCAGAATTACACTCCAATTTCCAACCCGTGGCTCTGCTCCCGTGAAACATATTCCGCTCCCGATTCCTAGTGAACACAAAAAACACAAAATGGTGACTAGGCAATCTCTTCCAAATTGAGGTTTTTTAAATATATCTGTCACGGTTGTAGTGGCGAGTTTGACTCTAGGATCCAATGACTGGAGCGCAGCCACGCTCTTAAACAGGACACTCTTAATGAGGCCATCAGCAGCAGCTGGTGACGGCTGACGAGATGTGGCAACGTCAAGCGCGGGAACACTTTCGGGAATAATCCCTTGGCGACCCAACACATCCGGAAGTGCGAACATAAATATCAGACGTAGGTAGACAGGAAGACAAAGGAGAGAGATCAACCAAAACACTGCACATGGAAAAATACACATAAATGTAGAAAAACACAAACCCATGACAACTAGTCTCCTGCTGGCATTTTCTTATTGGTGACTTAGCACCTCAAAGTTTAGCAGCAAACACTGCATTTCCTTTTTCCATCAAACATTTCTTTAGCATCCGTGTTTATCAGTGACATATGGGACTAATATTTATTCAATAACCACAAAGTACAAATATTTTATTTATCAAAGATACATGATTACACATTCATACAATGAACAACGTTGTAGACATTGCATGGTCGTTGGGGCGATTGTGGTTCAGGGGGTTGGGATGCTCATCTTGTAATCGGAAGGTTACCGGTTCGATCCCCTGCTTTGTCTGTCTTGGTCGTTGTGTGCTTGGGCAAGACACTTTACCTACTGGTGATGGCCAGAGGGGCCGATGGCAGCCTCGCTTCTGTCAGTCTGCCCCAGGGCAGCTGTGACTACAACTGTAGCTGCTTCCACCGGTGTGTGAATGTGAGAGTGAATGAATAGTGGCATTGTAAAACCCTTTGAGGGTCTCGGAAAGCGCTATATAAATGCAATCCATTATTATTATTCTGTAAAAATTACACAGTGTAAGATAAACATTATAACATACAAATAAAAGTTTGATCAATTCATGTTCTTTGATGATCACATTACACGTGTCACATTTTTGAAGCATCATATACGTAGAAAAGTGTTCACAAAGACGTTTTAGAGCTTACACACCTTTACATTTCCAGTGTCACGCAGAGGGGTGTGGTGAGGAAAACATCAGACATCACTCTGTCTTAACTTTACTTTATTGTCTCTTGCCATTGTCATTATCTCTTGCACATACAGCACATACAGACAGCAACTTCTCAAAATGGCCCCCTATCCATTTCCTGCCCGCTTTATATACTCTAAAGACCACGCCTTCTCAATTCAGACTGGCCTATAAAAGAGCTGCAACTGAGGCAGGCCTCCACTCTACTGGGGAAACAAGATGGCCACCACGGACGTAACCTGTGGAACACTTTGGCTGTGTCCCAATTAAGAGACCGCACGCTTGAAGTACGCATTTTGACTGCGATTACGTCAGCGCCACGCGACGACTGCTGTCCCAAATCGAAGTGTACTTCAAATGCACCGTCGATTCCACCAAATACCAAGCGTGGTCCGGTGGGTGTGGATAATTTTGTACTAACTTGGTTCTAAAGCCTTCACTTTAAAATATACAATACAATAGTCGACCTTAATCTTACAGAGAATGTGATGATTTGTGGATAATTAAAGTCAGTCATATATCCACAAACACAACAAGCTGAAAGTCAGTGATGCTGCTCGGTTTGCAGTCCTGAATATCACGGCACAAGCAGGATTCACTGCACTGTTAATGTGAGCTATGTTATATTGCTGCCTCTGTTCGGTGGTGTCGAGCCAAACGGACTTTAACGTGTGTTTGAACGAGCTGACGGTTCACTCGTTAAGCTGAAAGAAAGATGCTTTAATCACAGCAGTCACACATGTGTCCACTGCACCATCTGGAACTCTTCTTGTTTACACTCGTAATAACACAAACACTAAATCCTGCTTCTCTGGTGCTGTTGTGTAGCAGTGTGTACACCTGAGACTGTCACCTGTCTGTCTGTCCTGCACTCTCTCTCTGTTTCTTTCTCTCTGATTGTGGAATAAAAGTATGAACATGTGTTTATAAGTTACACTTGTGTTTGAATCCTGCAGCTTATCACAGATTTGATTTCCATGTGTGACACTGTTTATATGCTTTATATATTCTGAGCTAAGTTGATCTATAGTGTTACATCATATTCTATAAGGATGTTATGTGTTTGTAGACTTTCTGCCCAGTTTGACCCATTTAGCAGAAGTCAGCCTGTTTAAGGCTCTGATATCTATTCTGTATGACTTACAGCAGTTATGACATGGTCTGATTTTCTCACCCAATAAAGGAATATTTCATATATCAGTCTACTCTTCATTCTATCAGACACAGTTATCACAGCTCGTACATTTGCTTTTTACACATATATGTAAGCATTGAGCCAAATTTAGTAATGCCAACATAGTCCAAAAAAGGCCTAGATGGACAAGTTCGGGGGGCCGACCCGGAGGCCGACAGCGCCGGAGGCCAAAACAGTACGGTTCCGGAGGCCGACCATGCGAATGGCAGCGGGGCAGGTCCGGAGGCCGGCCACGCGGAAGGCAGTGGCGGCGTTCAGGAGGGCGTCCACAGTAGCGAAGATGCCCAACAAGCGGCCTGGCAGATGACCGACGATGTGGAGGTGGTAGTAGGGAACCCAAAGGCTGCGTTGCCCCCGCAGCACCAGGCGAGGCGGAGGCTGGACCAGACAAGGCTGAAGCAGAGGCTGGGCCAGCCGGAGGCGAAGCCAAAGCTGAACCAGGCGAAGCTGATGAGGATGCTGGACCAGGCGAAGCTGATGAGGATGCTGGACCATGCGACGGCGCTGAGAATGCTGAAGCTGGACCAGGCGACGGCGCTGAGGATGCTGAAGCTGGACCAGGCGACGGTGCTGAGGATGCTGAAGCTGGACCAGGCGACGGCGTGGGTGAAGCTGAAGCTGGACCAGGCGACACTGAGGATGCTGAAGCTGGACCAGGCGACGGCGTGGGTGAAGCTGAAGCTGGACCAGGCGACACTGAGGATGCTGAAGCTGGACCAGGCGACGGCGTGGGTGAAGCTGAAGCTGATGAGGAGGCTGCTGTGGGCGAGGATGATGAGACTGCAGCTGGCGAGGATGATGAGGCTGCAGCTGGCAACTGGACGGGCTCCTCGGGCCCTCCAGCTGACGAGGCAGGAAGCTGGCTAGGTTCTCCTGAACCTCCAGCTGACGAGTCTTGGGGCTGGACGGGCTCCTCGGGCCCTCCAGCTGACGAGGCAGGAAGCTGGACGGGCTCCTCGGGCCCGCCAGCTGACGAGGCAGGAAGCTGGACGGGCCCCTCGGGCCCCCCAGCGAAAACAGTCTCAGAACCAGTGGGCACTGGAGCCCCTGGCATACGCAGGGACAGTCTCAGAACCAGCAGGTGCGGGGACCTCTGGCAGGGACAGAACAGAGCCAGCCGGCACAGTGGCCCCTGGCAAACACATAGCAGACTGCAGCTGCCCAGAGCATTGACTCTGCTCAGGCAGTGACAGCTGGGTGCACTCCTCAGCTGGGTTCCTAGCCTCCACGGGTCCAGAGTGGGCTGAGGGCTGAAACTCAGCCTCTGGGGAGGCCCTGGAGTGCGTCACAGTCTCTGAACTGGCCAGCTTTGTAGGAATGATTACATTATCATGAGGTTTGTCTCTCTGCTTAGAGCAAACGGATGAAACACAGTTCCTTTCAGATTGATTTGACTGAGCTTGTTGTACCGGAGTAGCAAGTGACACAGGATGCAGGGCTAGTGGCTGCTGAACAGGAGGCTGAACTGAGGGTGACTGAAACAATGGTTGGGATGACGACGGTGGTGGAATTGGAGACTGAGCTTGAGGCCGGGCGGCTACCTGAGCTTGAGGCCGGGCGGCTAACTGAGCTTCAGGTTGCAGTTCAAAAGAATAAACAGTCCTGGTATTATCAGAGCTGGTGTTAATTGTCTCTGGGATATATGCCACAGTTTTAGCAGACCCTGGGTTAGCTGACATGGGTTTAACAGGTTCAGAAGAAACAGAAGAACAACAGCCCTTTGCTTTCACTGAAGTCTTCGTACTGTCACGGCTGCCGAGGCGAGCCGTGTGGAGTTGGAAGAAGGACCCAAGATGCAGGCAGTGGATGAAATGCTAGTGAGGTTTATTAACAAAAGGTGTAGTGGCAAACAAGCAGTGGGGCATGACAAATAACTGAAGACACCTAAACTGGGAGAACAAAAAATAACAGACCTGGGAGCATACGACAAAGGGGATGAGAAGCAGAGCGACGAGGACGAGGACCAGGACCAGGACCAGGACCAGGACCAGGACCAGGACACCGTGGAACACAGGGTACCACAGACGAACCAGCAACAGGCAGGAGAACACACAGGGCTTAAATACACACACCAGTAATCAGGGGATGAGAGACAGGAGGGCAACACAGCTGGGAGGAATCAGAGCTGACGGGACAGGGGAAACGTAAACTGATCACACTCCCATCAGACAGAGACCTTCACAATAAAACAGGAAACTAACAGACAGAGAACCAGACAGGACACTGAACTTGACAGGCGGACTCATAAGTAGACACAATAACACCATGGACAGACAGAGGGAACACAGAGAAGTGGGAGCAGGCAGGCAAAGAGCAGAAACCTAACAAATGGCAAAATCACAACAGAATACATACTCGGAATGAACAAAAGCATAAGGAAACACAAAACACTGAGTCCTCAGACTCAGGACCATGACACTGACATACTGAAGGAACAACATTTGTCTCTTATATATAATACATCTATAGATACACTGTCAAAGATACTTGTCTTTGAGTGAAGATTTAAGGTGATAGGACATATAAATAACTGCAACTTGAATCTTTGACCCAGAGTTCTAGCTCACTGCTGTAATATATATGTATATATATATATATATATATATATATATATATATATATATATATATATATAATAATCTGACAATAAATATAATATTGGCCATATTATATTTACATTACCAAACTTTAGTCTCATGAACAACATTAGCTAATTGTTATTTACTAACTAATCTTAAATGACTGTTCAGCACAGACATGAAGCCCAACAATCATTTTCACAGTCCCGTGGTCTCAGCCTCAGATACTCAACTAATCAAAGTGATGTCATGACAAAGATGAATGACCAACAAAACATTTTTTCTCCTTCATTTCTGTCACACAAAGCTGTATGAAACATTTCTCGCGGTTAGTATCATGGTTGCTAGGCAACCTGAGCAGCGCGACGAAGGCCAGACTCACAAGCCTCTCACTTCCGCCCTTCTCGTACTTATAGTATGCACCGTACGTAGTGCGCGTACTTCAAGTGTGCGGTGTCTTAATTGGGACACAGCCTTTGTTACATTAGTACTTCTCAACACACAGTGCCTGTGTTGGACCCTCAGAGAGACATGACTCCATTCTCCTTCTGGCAACTTTATTCTCCTCAGTTCAGGTTTGGAGTGTACAGGCAGCATAGCATATCATCAGCAAAACATCGCTCTCTCACGTCTCAGACCCTCTTTGTTTTTTTTCTGCGCTTACTGATGACATCACACGTCTGAACTCTGACCTCCTGGAGCTAGTGAACTACAAAAATTAACTAGAAATGTGTCCAAAAACAAAACACAATTAAATAAGAATAGTCTTTAAAGATTTTCCCAACAATTCAGAAAAATGTAAATGTTATAACTACTTTTAGAGTGCAACACCTGTACACCTCTTCCAAAACTTTGTGCTTTTCACCATCAGACACAATAACTCAGGATTATGTAAGACCTGCCATCAAATGTGTGTGTGTGTGTGTCGCTTGCTCATAATCATTTGTGTCCACTGCTCTCCTCGGGCGTGATGAATCAGTCCCAAATCCTGTACTGGGGGTAAAAATATCATAGGTGGAAAAACACCTGAATGCGGTGAGGGGACCAGAAACGCTGATCACTGCTGGTACAAAGTGATGCCGGTCAGTAAAACAGTTGCAGAACAGCTTGTTACGAATTCTGTGTTTCTCTAGAGTCTGCAAAGCTGTCTTGTTAATTAAAAAAAAAACTCGTCAGAAGGCTGTTAATTCGGCTCATTGGTCAGATCAAAGCCGCAGTGGCCTGCCTCTCTGAAAACACCTTATTTATGGGTCTGGTTTAACAGACTTTCACACACACAACAGAACACCATGATAAATTATTCTGTTCAAAGATGGTCGCTCATAGTGGACATAGATGGCGTCTTTCACTCCTCTTTCAAACCATCTGTCCTCTCTGTCCAAAATGTGAACATTGGCATCCTCGAAAGAGTGACCTTTGACCTTTAGATCAACTGCTGAGTCTTGTCCCATGGAGGTGGCTCTTCTATGTTGTGCCATGCGCTTCTCAGAGGACATTTGCTGTGTGATGACTTGAGTGCGTCTTCAGTGGCCTGTCTGTGGTGTAGCACTACTTTCATACCAAGAGAAAGCTCATGTCACAGAATTACCCACTGGAGTCAGTAGGACCAGTTATGAGGTGGCTTTGTGTGGCTGGAAGGAAGCCTGGATGGGCAGAACACAAACACTGGGACAAAGGCAGGGGTTTGGGTGTCTGAGAGGCACCGTCCAAAGTAGATGTTTCATGTGATAGATTTGTCCAGTGAAGCATCTTTCGCTCTTTTTCAAGGTTCAAGATTGAAGAAGGATTATTGTCATTTCATGGTATTTACAGAAATGCCTGTCTGAAAGGAAACGTTGGTTCTCACCCTCTCTGTAGTGCAGTAATATCAGTAAACAATAAAAAACAGTATAAGCTGTAAATAATCACACAATGTGTGTATATGAGGCGTATGTTGTATGTATATTAATGATCAAGGAACTGACCTCACAGTGCAAATGTCCTGTTTATAAGATTGGGGAAACCTTCAGTCAGCTGAGACTGAAGAAGTCACCTGGATGATGATGAAACATTTCTGCCACTGAAAACATCCAGATGAACAGAATCAACGTTTTGGGATTTAATTACCTGGATGACTGAGCGTGCATCAAGATATTAAATGTGTCCTGGTTCTGGGGATCCAACTTAGTGTTTAAGTGTTTTCCTCAGTTTAGGTTTTTGTTAGTTAAATCTTAGTCTCCATTTGCTTAAAATACCTAAACTGTGCATTTATATGATCAATATTTTCTGTAATTTTACCAGTTTTAGGTAATAATTAAAAGAATAACTAAAGATGCACAGAAGTACTATAAAATATGCCATCTGTTAAATTACAATAATTATATTTTTATGTATTTATATACTTTAAGATGGCAGGAAAATTCTCTAGAAAGTTTTTGGAAAAAATTGTGTTAAATTACAGATTTTTTTACAGTGTTATTAATGGGACAGAGATGGGAAAGAGCCCTGTTCAAGATGAAGGGAGAGGGTCACTTTCACTTTGGTTTTATTGTTGTCTGTTTTTAGATTTCATTAGGCAAGCACTGCTTGTCTTGCTTGTCCTGATGGCAGTCTCCGATGTCCCTGGCACAGTACAGGTAAGGCATAGCAATTTGATATTTTGAAGAAAAAAAGAAAGTTAACTTTTATGTAATGAGGATCTTCCAGGGATTTTAATATAGTATAGTAACCTCTTATTCTTACACTGTGAATATCAATATTGTTGGAGTTAATTAATGATGAAGATTTTTTGTGTCCCCTGAAGCTCTACTCTTAACTGTAAGCTAGTGAAGTGACTTGTAGTCCTTCACTTGTACAATGTTAGCAAATATTATAACTTTCATTTTGACTCTCATAGAAGCACTTGAGTAACCTTAAACATGTGAAGAAACAATATGAACTATGAGGGGTCAAAGGTTATTAAATGTGAGTCACATGGGCACAGCCAGCCTGTGGGAGCCAGAATTGTGGCTGGGTTATAAGGGATGAAACACGTATTTTCCTCAGCAACATAAAAATAAAATTTAAATGAAACTGCCATAAAAACGAGAGACTGTTAATTTTTGGGAAGTGAGCAAAGCTTCTGATTCCTGGACTGTATAACCCCTTCACATTTTGATTACAGTGCACTTATTGATATAAGCAATTTGATATTGATATTTGACATAAAAACACACAAACACGTCAGAAATGAACTGCTGAACACTGGGTTTGTTCAGCGCTGTTATGCTTTCAGTCCATTCTTGGAATCAACTGTTTCATTTCCTCACCCCACTTTCCTGGAAGCCACCTCCTTTTTCATTTTAACCACTGGCTTGCACTTTCTGTTTGCTTGTGTAATCCACTCCTGGGTAAGCACACCTCACTCCAAGTTCGGGGAAGAGCTGGACATGAGTGCGATTAATCAGAATACACTGAAATTTCAGTTAACTTGTGACTTTAGTTTCAACAGGTAACAGTTCACAACAAAAATAACAACTAGGACCCTTTACAAAATAAAATGAAACACATTGTCCTTAATCATTGAAATTGTCCCTTTGAAAGTATTTGTTAGGCTGCAACCTTATAGTTCAGTTTGTTCCTCAGAGTTTATAGAGGGTCAGTCAAGTCAAAGCACAGATCGGATGAGGGAATGATCTGTAAGGATCTGTCAGTCAGCAACAAGTCTAGTGAAGTTTCACACTTGGTGTTTTTGTAGTCTAGAGTGCACTCTTTTAGTCTGTTCACTGTTGCCAGTCGGGGTGACTGGTGGAATCCTACCAGAAATCAGCCATCTGACTGGTTGTGCAGATCTGGATGCTGGAAATCACGCTGGGAGGCTTGCCATCAATTGGAATCACTGGTCTTTTCTCATTGAGCTTAAAGCTCACTAAAAGACCTGACCTGTATTTAAAAATAGGTATATAGTCTCTGATCTATCACTTATTTCAGCAATTTGCAGTTACTTACATCCTGAAAGAGTGTGGTACTCTTCAGTTATTAAATTGATTAAATTGTAACTCGTGTTAGAACTTTTGTCTAACCAACATAGTTGCAATTACTGGTGCAACAGATCAAAAGTCTCACAGTTCAATCAGATCAATTTTCGGATCAGCAGAAAAAAAAAGGAAGACAAAAATTTAACTCGCCATTTATTTATTTAAGTACTTTTTGCCTGTTAAAAACATTCAACTCAAGACTCATTCCACGCAATTATATGAAACCAAATTAAGGTGCAATATAGGGCAGTACAGGGCTTTCTACCTACCACTCCGCTGTGATATAATGAGCGGTCATGGTCACGTGGCTTTCCGTTGCCCTGGAGCTCCACCCGTTTGTAGTAGTTGGGCAACAGAAGATGCCTGGGACAGCTCAGCCATAACTTTAAACTTTTCCTGCTCATACATGCTCTGAACGATCTTGTCACTGAAGTGGACGCGCGACAGGATATCATAGCGTGGCTCAAGCACGTTCATAGTTCATCATAGTTTAAACAAGTGCTGTCAGCGTAAATCTCGTTAAAATGACGTTAATGCCATAACTGCATTAACGCAGCAAATCTCCGTTAACTAGTTACCGCGTATCGGCCCGTGCATGGGGCTGCACGGTGTCAATGCATCAACTAACGCGTTGACTAGTTTAAACCCCTTGATTTGCACAACAGAATACGGCCTCCCGTCTGCAGCTAAACACCGCAGTAGCTTCTGTAATAGCTTTAGCCCGGTCAGACTGGGCAGCAAAGGGCTGCTTAAATACCGCAAACTCCTCTGCTCCTCCACTTGGACCGCCAGCGCTGACCATAGCTATCGCTTGACAGACTGACCACGCCACCATACACATACTTTTTTTTCTTCTTTTTCGAATCTTCGGATCGCGTGCGTGCCGAACCGTGGAGTGGGATCGGTTCAGATTACGGATCAACCGCGATCCGTTGCACCACTAGTTGCAATAGACACACACGTAACACAATTATTAGACAAATGAAATACAAATGTTAAAGCTTAAATTTCTTCAGAACATACGTTACACTAAATTTGGCACAAAACTATTGCAAATTGCATTTATTCCCTCTTAACACAAACACTTATCATTGACATGACACATACAGTAGAAAAATATGCATCAACTACTATGATTAGCATCATCATTACAATCATTGAACATAAGTCAGTTACCTTACCAAGACACGTGGAACACTATTAACTTAGCCGCCACCTCTGCTGATTTCGGCAGCTCTGTCTAACGTTCACTTCACTATTGAAATGTTAGCCGATAACTTCTGAACACTTTATAACAACTTTTATGAAGCTTTGCTTCTGTAAACGAGACAGTTTCTGCTGCTAATCAAGATAGCATTGGATTTTTCTTTTTCGTCAAATGGCTGGTAACAATACGCCATGTAAACACACAACCTCCTGTGAAAACTTCAAAATTAAAGCTTCTGCTAGGCACAGCAAGAAGTGTGGGAATACAACACATTTTGTTACATTATCACTTCTTGCAACAATAAAATAAAACAAATAAAAGAATGATTCTGAAACTAAACAAATCTTATGTTTACTCATTTCTCCAGCTGGGTTACACCTGCACTACATATAAATGTCACATTCATATCTGATGTGAAAGCAAATGATTAGGTAGAGGATCAACAGGGGGTCCATGACCCTCTTGGTGACACCCCCATAGGGATTAAATCTGGGGCTCTCCACCAAGGGCTCTTAGAACTGAAGAAGCTTCTCGCATGAAACATCTTTAAGGAAACTAAAGAAGACGCTTTTCTTTTCAAGCTCCTTAGACTACGATGATCTGTATGACTGAGAACCTTCACAGACACAAAGCACCATAACATTACAAGTTATAGTAATCCATCCATCACATCTTTTATAGGTTAATTAGAAGCAGAAATACCTTAAACACTGTCATTACATTGGTGTTGAAAATTGTAAATGCTTTGACTTACATATTGATGTTTATATGTATATATAAAAATATTTATATTAATATATAAATATATTATATAAAAATATAAATATGTCTATGTTTTTCTTGGATATTGTTTATTTTTTGGTTTGTGTGTCTGCCTACAAATGTACCCTCATATTCACATGGACTGAACGGCTACTTACAAGCACTGGCACTTTATATGGCTACTGTATAATTTATCCGTATATCTCACTGATCTCAACTGCACTACTGTAAATACTGTATAGACAATCACACTGTGCAATACAATAATTATAGTTCTACAACTGTTTATTAATACTTGCAATTGTATATCTACAATCTGTTATAGCTCTTCATATTATACCATACGCATATAACCTGTTCATAGCCTGTACATTCACTACAGTTTTGGCCTGTACATATTTATAGTTACAGTATATTCATAACATACCTTTATGTACATTTGTAACATATCTATAATAGATCTATATTCTCTATATTATATCTATATCATGGCTAAAGCACTTTCTGGATGGATGCAAACTGCATTTCGTTGCCTTATATTTGTCACATGTGCAATGACAATAAAGTTGTATTCTATTCTATTCTATTCTATTCTATCAAACTCATCTCTGGCTTCTCTCATTACAGTCCCAGCCCAAAGGGGCAGGTCTTCTCTGCATGATAAAAAAGAGAACTGAGGGGAAATAACTTGCAGAAATTTGTGATGATATGAACGAATCCTACCATCTTACGCATGAACTCACATTCCAGCTGAACTTTATCATCCAAAGATCAGGATTACATTTTACAGGTGAGTCAAGCAAGAGAAAAAAATGTAACTATGAACTTTATTATTTAAATTTTCAGCTGTATGATAAATATTTTCATCATTTATATGATTCATGCATTGTTATACAGCTTAAATGTGCAGGAAATAAACTTTTAGTTAACTTGAAAAAGACTGCAACCCACGCAGAATATTTTGTCAGTGAATACAGAACTTCCACCAATATTAATATATTAATACCAAACCACGCAGCCAAACAATGTTTGTGAGAATGAAGTCAGTTAACTAATCTTGGTATTTCAGAAAAGTCCAGCTCCACACCTCACCACTAGTTCCATCATTTTAGTTTACTTTACAGTCACTACTTTAAATATATTTTAGTTATTGTCAAATATATTCTTTCTTTAATAACTTACTTTACTTTTCCCATCACACCTTACAATGTTTTTATGGAGTGCACACATATCAACACTGCAAGGTCAAAGTGTTTTGTTATATTAATACATCTTTCTTTGTTTGAGTTACCTGGGGGTTTGGCTTCTCCTTGCTAGTCGGCAAATGGTGTCGCAAAGGGCTGGAGGATCTAGAGCAGCAGTCCCCAACCTTTTTTGTGCCACGGACCGGTTTATGCCCGACAATATTTTCACGGGCCGGCCTTTAAGATGTCGCGGATAAATACAACAACATAAAACTAGTACCGAAAAAAAGAAGCTTTATTCATAACACACGTGAAAAGACCCAGGAAAACCGAGTTAACGATAAAAACGATAACAAAATAACGCTGAAAACTGATAAAAACCCTGAAAACCAGACATTTCACACCTGAGCCTCAACTCTCGCGGCCCGGTACCAAACGACTCACGGCCCGGTACCGGTCCGAGGCCCGGGGGTTGGGGACTGCTGATCTAAAGTACTGCTGACAGCCTCATTGGACTAAACCATGTGCTTCATTGCCTAGGGGATGTTAAGAGTTTTTTAATTGTTTTGTCTTAGTTTGTTATATGGCAGCCATTTTGTTTTCCCCTTGTGTGTCATATGGTTTAGCTAAGCCCGTATTTAAGTTCCCTCGTGTCATTTCAGGAGGTTGGAGTGGAACTTGTTGTTGATGAGAGAGAAGGGTGTGAGTCGGCAAGAGCTATTGGTTTCAGGGTGTACAACGTGGCTGTTGTAGTCAGTGTGTGTTTGGATTTACAGATTGCTTGGTTGTGGTTTTGGTGTGTGAGTGAGGTAAGTAGGAGTTGGCCAAAAGCCTGTACAGGCCCGGTAATGATCTCCTGCAGACTTCTACTCATAGACCAAGGTGTGGTCAATGCACCCAGAGATAGTGAAAGTTTTTTTTACCGTTCCACTGTTTCTCCAGGATGCTTTGGGTGAACTGTGTATATTAACAGTTTTGACAGGAGCAATACAAAGAATTGCATGAAATAAACTTTTCACTTCATCACATGATAGCAGGTCCAGTAATTTATACTTTATATAGTTGGATGTATATTTGTTGGTACTTTGTCACAGCGGCATGTAATTTCAAAGCAGAACATGAAGGACGACAAAACTGTGGGAAACTAAAAGCGAGCTTTTTATTGGCTGATGGAATACAGGACAATACAACAAGGCAGAAACAACAGGTGGTGAGAACTAAAGCTAAACCTAAACTGGGAAACACACTATGGTAACTGTGATAACTATGAATCTGAACATGATGGTGAGCAAGAGCATGAGAGAAACTGTGAAGGTATAAATCCAAAATATGAACATGATTCGTGATGTGTGAATCATGAACGACTCATTCAGTACTTAAGAATCACTTTACTGACTCGTGAATCATGATTCACAAGCCCAACTGACTCACTGGCTCATCCCTGTTGCTGTTAGCAAACTAATTTCATTAGTAGAAATATATCAAGCATAAAATTAAAATTGTGGGGAAAACACAACATCCAGTTTCTTAATTAAGAAACTGCACGCTTGAAGAGACCGCACGCTTGAACTACGTGCACTACGCGTACTACGTACGGTGCGTACTATAAGTACGAGAAGTGCAGAAGTGAGAGGCTTGTGACGGTCTAGCCTCCGTCGCGCTGCTCAGGTTGCCTAGCAACCATGATACTAACCGCGAGAAACGTTTCATACAGCTTTGTGTGACAGAAATGAAGGAGAAAAATGTTTTGTTGGTCATTGATATATGTCGTGACATCACTTTGATTAGTTGAGTATCTGAGGCTGAGACCACAGGACTGTAAAACATGATTGTTGGGCTTCATTTCTGTGCTGAACAGTCATTTAAGATCAATTAGTAAATAACAAATAGCTGATGTTGTTCATGAGACTAAAATCATCTCACTGTGGTAATGTAAATATAATATGGGCAATATTATAGTATTGTCATATATATATATATATATATATATATATATATATATATATATATATATATATATATATATATATATATATATTACAGCAGTGAGCTTGAACTCTGGGCAAAGATTCAAGTTGCAGTTATTTATATTTCCTATCACCTTAAATCTTCACTCAAAGACAAGTATCTTTGACAGTGTATATATAGATGTGTTATACATAAGAGACAAATATTGTTCTTTTAATATGTTGGCATTACTAAATTTGGCTCATTGCTTACATACATGTGTAAAAAGCAAATGTACGAGCTGTGATAACTGTGTCTGATAGAATGAAGAGTAGACTGATATATGAAATATTCCTTTATTGGGTGAGTAAATCAGACCATGTCATAACTGCTGTAAGTCACACAGAATAGACATCAGAGCCTTAAACAGGCTGACGTCTGCTAAATGGGTCAAACTGGGCAGAAAGTCTACAAACACATAACATCCTTATAGAATATGATGTAACACTATAGATCAACTTAGCTCAGAATATATAAAGCATATAAACAGTTACAGCAATATGATGCAACAAACACAGCAGCTACTGATCCAAAATACTCAAAGCTTCATAGAACTGAAACCAACATTTATTTTAGCTCCATTCTGCTGCTGATACAGACTTTAGGTTTCTGAACATTAAACTTGTTGCTGTTGTCAGGTTTCCTGGGTCGCTGACCCAGTGATTCAGTTCTGTTCATGTTCAGTTTAGTTCGCCACATTAATGTTCTCATTTCCTGTTTTTCCCGTGTCAGCTTGTGTGATTAGTCAGATTATGTTCAGCCCTGTACTCACCTGTTTCCAATCATTGTCATCATTCAACCTGTGTATTTAAGCTCCTCGGTTTCACCAGTTCTTTGTCGTGTCATTGATGTTCGTGTGATGTTGTCCTTCCCGTGTGTTTTCTCAGTTCAGTCAGCCATTCAATTGTCCAGCCAGTCAGTGTCCGTTCACCCTCTGTTCATCCACTCCTTATAATAAACCTTCACTAGTCCTCACCTACCTGCGAGTCCTGCGTTTGGGTTCTTTCTTCCTCGCCTCCACACTAGTGATGGTAAATTTGATTCTTTTTACTGAATCGAGTTTTAATGAGTCACTCACCAAAGTAAATCGGGTTTTTTGAGTCATTTGATTCACTGAGTCAGTTGACCAGAGAGTGCAAAAAATTTACATTTTCACTTAAACTTAATTTGTTTCTCTTTTCATGTAAATCCCACTGCTAAGATGAATGATTAAAAAAAAAAACTATTTTATAGAGCAAAAAACTACGGAAGCATAGAGCTGCCACCCAGGCAAAAGAAAAATACAAGTGTATCACGTTATAACGTGAAAAGTTTATTGTTCTAACAAGATACTTTTCACGTTTGAACAAC